>NC_091764.1:41665227-41968257 GCF_029378745.1 Bos indicus | reverse complement strand
CATTTTTTGCAAACTCTTCAATAATGGTTCCCAAACTTATTTGACCATAACCTTTTGTTAGCTTAACATATTTAAGCATAACCCCAGAATATATAATCCCACATTGTATATTCATTTATAAATATATGCATGTGCCATATTGATTTGTTATATGATATACACAAAAGTAGAATTTTGAAAAGAATTTAAAAATAAAAACACAAAAAAGTTCTAAATATTTTCTCTTCAAAACTATTGAATCATCATTTACATCACAGCATTATACTTGACCTACACCCAACTCTCATACTTCAGATTCTAGGACCTTCCTCTTAGGCATTAGCATCCTGATTTCAAGGCCTATTTTTCAAAGAAGGAAAGTAAATATGGTGATATGATACTAACAGAACAAAGCAAAATCTGGCCCTATTTTATTCACTCCATAAACAGGACCATCAGGACATATATGTCACTGATTTATTCTACTTGGGTTTTTAAGAGGTTCCTATTTGCCATGGAGAAAGAGAAGCAATTTGAGGAAGAAAGTAAAGACAACCAGTAATAGAAAATATAAAATGATACAGACAGAAAATAGAAAGGATTTTAAAGAAATCTCATTTTCAGAAATAGAGATCTATAAAAGTGGAATGAGTTCATCTATTTGTTAGAAATAAAGCCAAGCCTAAGTCTAGATCATCTGAGTTTTAATCCTTGGCAATACTGAGAAGGGACTGAATTTCTGTAACCCTGGTTATCTTAAACAGAATTCTGTTCTAGCATAAAAGCGTTAAGTAAAGAATCTTATTTATTTATGCAATTTCCCCTTCTTCTGTAATAATGATGTTTTTCTTCCATAAAGTCTTCAACTTCAATGATTCGTTTTAATAGCATGCAATAATCAATGGGGAGCTGGCTAGGTACTGTGGAAAGAGTAATGAAGTGGTCCATAGGAGACTTGGATTCTAATACTTCTCTCACTCTATAGGTGACCACTCATGTGGTCTTCTCTTTGAGCTCCAATTTCCTCACCAGTTGACAGAAACTATCATTTTCAAGATTCCCTTCAGATCTAATATTATTTGTCTGAAGAACACTGACTAATAATATTTATATACTATTATAAAATTATATTATAAGAAATAAAACAAATGTTTCTTACAAAAAACTATATCCATGGACTATAAAAATAGACTATAAAAACTTACTACAGCTTACATTGTAGTAAGCAGCTTTGACTTTCTGGTTCCACATTTTCATGATGAGTTGTCTTTCTCAAAGTTAATATTCCCTTTTTCCAAACTCCCCTTTTCCTGTCATACTCCATCCATTCATGGGGATAAAAATGATAAATACAATCCTCCTCAGGAGAGTCAAGAGGAGAAAAACAAATCCACCATCCTCCTTGGAAGAATCACCATTCTGTCTGTTGGCCAGTTGGAAGAGTCAACTTCAATTATTCCCTATTCCATCCATCTAACCTATCTCTAAGAACTATTAATTATCTCAGAAATAGCTCATCCATTTTCTTCCCTTCCTCACCTAATCAAGCCACCATTATCTCTTACTTGGATTACTGCAAAAGTCTTCTCACCAGAGAGCCTGTGTCAAATTTTGCTCCCTATCAATCTGTTCCACAGATTGGTACTGATATTTATAAAATATGAAGTTGATATATTTGTAAAATATGAAGTTGATATGATATTTTTAAAATATGGTTGATCACTGCCTTGACTAAAACTCTTTGTGTCCGACTCTTTGCGACCCTATGGACTGTAGCCCGCCAGGCTGCTCTGTCCATGGGATTCTCCAGGCAAGAATAATGGAGTGGGATGCCATGTCCTCCTCCAGGGGATCTTCCAGACCCAGGGATAGAACCCACATCTCTT
The DNA here is from genome assembly GCF_029378745.1 of Bos indicus. Lineage (NCBI taxonomy): Eukaryota > Metazoa > Chordata > Mammalia > Artiodactyla > Bovidae > Bos > Bos indicus. Next base: position 41,966,392 of record NC_091764.1, on the reverse strand, counting down.
ATGTCTCCTGCATTTGCAGGCGGGTTTTTTTTTTTTTTTTTTTTTACCACTAGCTCCATCTAGGAAGCCCAAAGACCCTCTCATTTCAGTTCAGTCGCTCAGTCGTGTCCGACTCTTTGCGACCCCATGAATCACGGCACACCACGCCTCCCTGTCCATCACCAACTCCCGGAGTTCACTCAAACTCATGTCCATCGAGTCAGTGATGCCATCTAGCCAAGACCCTCTAATATACCCTTAAGTCACTCTGCAGTCTCCTCTTGCCATGGTTAATCTTCCCATCAAAGGACTTTGGTTAGTGATGGTAATTGTGGTGATGGTTTATTTTTAGCTAGTTTCACTAACAAATTATGCTCTCTCTAGCATCTATACTTTCAAATATGATTTTCTCTCCTGGACATTCTTCCTTTTCAATTCCAAACTCCTTTTCCAGCCTGAACATCTTGTTTTCAATCTCTGTTTAGATTTCACTTCTTTCAGAAGCACTCACCTAATTCTGCATTCCACCATAAAGTTATATCTGAGCCGAGGCTGTGTCTCCTGAGAGCTACCCCATTTATCCCCAAATTCTGCTCTCTCGCTGATTTATAGCTGCACTGTGAAATTTAATAATCTCCATGTAATATAACAGATAAACATAAAAACAACTAAATGAAAATCAGCACTAGGCTACTGTTTGAAATCAGTGCCTCATTAATTTTAAGTAAATGACTATGACCACAGGCCATCTTATTTGGCTATTAAAATACTTTTAATTTAGTTTCAACATAAAGAATAAACACTATTTGAAGTGCAGATACTACAGCCAATTTTAGAATGCCAGTGTCACCCAGAATTTACCTAACCTCTACTCACCTGCTTATTATCCTTGCTAATGGCAATGAGGAGTGCATTTGAAAGATGGATAATATGCAATCATACCATCTGCATGGGTGGGGAGAGTGACTTTAAAAACCAAAAAGATGGGTGGAACCCTTTTCAACCCAAAACAGGCAATGGCAGCTTCCCAGCAGTCTGAGAAATTCTGATCTATAAGGGGAAGGTCTCTGACACAAGCAGGTAATTGGAAGCTGACTACACTTCAAAGTTCAGAGATATATTCACCTTCTCAATTTCCTTTTGAAAATTCAGATTATAAACTTTCCAAATCCCTAAATTTATACTCAAGTCAGGAATTCTCAGATAGTCTTAACCCAAACCAATTAACCTACTTTAATAATGTAGAGTCTGAAATGTACATGGCAACAAGCTTCCATTTAGAAACTATAATTTGATGTTATATATAGACAAAATATACCACCCTTCTGGAAAAAACAAGACTAAAACTAAAATCTGATATTTATTACTTTATATATTTTGAAATACCTTCTTTCTGAGTTTTTTTATGTAAAAATAAGAACATTAAATATACTTATCTAATCCCAACACTAAGAAATAATAAAAAGCCTTGCAGGCTTTTTTAAATGTTTATAATCAAACAGCTAGATATATTAATATTTGAAACTGCTTCTTAAAGAAAAACAATTATGCATAAAACTTATGTCATAAATATTTAAGATATTTTAATACTCCACAGCAATATTTAAAAAACCAACAACAATGTGGGTTCTATCTAAAATTAATTTGCTAATAGAAATGGATTTTTTCAAATGTTACAGTGGACATGAATATAGGCAAGGTGGGGCCATTATGGAAAATAGTGACAGTTTCACTAGAGAATATGCCCTGTTTCTTAGCATGAGGTATGGAACATTTTATCTTTTGTGGGCTATTGACCAATAGGGTGGGATCTGAGAGGGGAAAATCCATGAAGAGCCATACTGAAATAAATGTGCTTTGTTATAACTAGTTTTTGAAGGTTGAAGGTTTGAAACAAAATATGATACAAGCTGTCAATTATTCTGTTTTAAGATAAAAGGACATGAACAAATGTATCCATGTTCTGAATCTTTCCATCAGCTAATAGCAGCTTTTTAGTTTCTGTTCTCACACTCTATTTAAACTGCTTAGACAGAAGGCACCAATGACCTTTTTATTTCCAAATACAATGGATCCTTTTTAGTCTTCATCTTACCTGACACATTTGATCCTATTCACAACCAGTAGGGGAGAAAAAATCTTTTTTCCTCTACCCTTCTAGATTCTCCTAACTAGGACCTTTTCGACAAGACAGATTAACAACATAAAAACAAACAAGTTTATTAACTTTTGTATCATGCATATACATGGAAATATTCAGTTATGAGTAAATCAAAGAGTGGTTGCAACTTGAATTTATATAGATCTTAACAAAAAGAAAAAGGACTTTGAGTTTCTTGTACAACAAACTGTCAGCATATAAATATATGTAGGAGCTAGTGTAAGATAAAGGCTAATTAAGTAAACTTTATTATGTAGGATACTTTGGTGCAGTCTCTGGTAATTAACTTCTGTCCTTCTTAGAGCAGAGGAGAGGAAGAAAACCTTTTAAAAGCTAGGTCCTGCTTTTTGGCAAATATCTGTTTCTTTTCATTGCCTTCAGCCCAAAACAATTCTTATGTCAAATTGGCATATAATGGGGTGGCATTTTCTGCTCCCCTACATTTCTTAGCAGTTGGCTTTTGTGACATTCCTTTTGAACTTATCTTTTCCTCTTGTATCTCATATACCAAGTTGCCTTAAAATATCAGTGTTTTCCCTGCCACCAAAGTGTCCCAATTATTTAGCACGGTATCTATTCTAAGATTTTCCTAATCTGAATTCTGCCTACAATCCCACTCTCCAATCTAGTTACACTACTCAGCTACATCAAACCACTGATCATTTTTTGATCAACTAACTACATACTTTCAGTCACTGTGCCAACCTACGTGCTTTTCTCTCTACCTAGAACGCTGGACTTCTATGTCTCCGCATAGCAACTTTTTTGCAATTCTTTAAGACCTAACTCAAATATCAGTACATTTATAAAGCTTTCCCCTTCCTCCCAAACTTGAATTAATCTATGCAGTTTATACAAGATTTTAGAATGTGCCAAATCACTTCAGTCGTCTCTCTTTGCGACCCCATGGGCTGTAGCCTGCCAGGCTCCTCTGTCCTTGGGATTCTCCAGGCAAGAATACTGCAATGCCTTCTCCAGGGCATCTTCCCAACCCAGGGATCGAACCTATATCCCCCGTGTCTCCTGCATTGGCAGGCAAGTTCTTTACCACTGAACCAACTGGGAAGAGATTTTAGAATAACAGATATCAAATTTAATTCTTATTGGTCACTAGCAAATGAATTATTTGAGAAGTGAGAATATATCTTATTCAATCATAAAATTAATTTAACAAATGTTGATTGACTGACTCCTATAAACTGTTCTAGTTACAGGGGAGGAATATTTCAATACTGGGCATGTGATTATCACAGTAACTTAACTTTTCCCCCATCACTCTACTCTGTTACTAGAAACTTGATCTTGAGTTTAACATTTAACAAATTTATGTATTAATTCTCTAATCTATAAGATGAATATAGGAGCCTGTATTTAATACTCCTGAAGTTCTAACTTCAAGTTCTACTTTAATTATTCCCTTATGAAAAGCAAAATGCTGACTTTAAAAGGTATCAACAAACAACCATTTTCTTCTGCCACACCTTATATCCACCATTAGTCACATTACTCATTCCATATTCTTTATAGTTCCTATTATTCTCTCCAGCTTTTATAGCAATTACTACTGTGGCCATAGGGACAAAGAACTTCCTTCATAAAAACATTATGATGGCTCTTTGCAGTGGCAGTATCTAGTGAAGACTAGAAGAGAATCTGAGAATAAGACCAGTAAGTTTCCTTAAATTGGGCCTTGTTTTCTGTTCTCTGCCCAAATAATAATCATAACTGGATTTATCAAATAAGCTAAGAGGACTAGTTCAAGATGTCTTAGATAAGACCGAAAAATAAGACAAGCATATCTGGCAGAATTGCACATAATGGGCTCAGTCACATTTGATTTTTTGTGGCCACATGGATTGTAGCCTGCCAGGCTCCTCTGCCCACTGCATTCTCCAGGCAAAATAATGGAGTGGGTAGCCTCTCCTTTCTCCACTGGATCTTTCTGATCCAGGGATCAAACCTGGGTCTCCCACATTGCAGGCAGATTCTTTACCATCTGAGCCACCAGGGAAGCCCAGTAATATTTAAGGTCTAATTCTGCCATATATTCTTGGAAGAAGCATCCTATCATGAGACCTTAGCATATCTATACATTCTGTTTTTTTAATTTTTAATTGAGGGATAGTTGCTTTACAATGTTGTGCTGGTTTCTCCATACAACAACATAAATCAGTCATAAGTATACATATGTCTCCTCCCTCTTAAATCCCTGAAAATTCTTGCTCAATATGCCAAGAATGCAAAATCCTAGCAGCTCTTCTCATGGATCACTTCTCAAGGTTGCATTTGCAGCAAGCAACCTTTAGGGATAATGTCTTCCTCCTGACAAAGAGTTGGCTTGCTTAAGCAAAACAATGGAAACAATGAATAAATAATAAAAACAGTGAATTCCCAAGTCCAGTGTTTCTTCTCCTTCCTATTTCATTGAGATATAATTGACATGCAAGTTGCTTCAGTTGTGTCCAACTCTTTGCAACCTTATGGACTGCAGCCAGCCAAGCTCCTCTGTCCATGGGATTCTCCAGGCATGAATACTGGAAGGGGTTGCCATGCCTTTCTCCCAGGGATTGAACCTGTTTCTCTTATGCCTTCTGCATTGGTAGGCAGGTTCTTTACCACTAGTGCCACCTGGGAAGCATGGTAACTGATATACAGCATTGTATCTGAGAGTTTCCAGGTGGTGCTAATGGTAAAGAATCTGCCTGTCAATGCAGGAGATGCAAAAGATGCCAGGTCAATCCCTAGGTTGGGAAGAGCCCCTGGAAGAGGAAATGGCAACCCACTCCAGTAGCCTTGCCTGGAAAATCCCATGGAGAGAGGAGCCTGGTGGGCTACAGTACATGGAGTTGCAAAGAGTTGGACACACTGAACACATACATTGTATATAAATTTAAGGTATACAGTATAATGATTTGACTTACATATACTATGAAATGTTTACCACAATGGTTCAGTGAACTTTCATCATCTCATTATAGGTACTAAAGATACACATATTAAAGAAATAGAAATATATGTTTTTTCCTTGTGATGAGAGGTTGCTGTTTCTTGATATCCCATTGTTGGCACAGCATCCATGTAACAGGTCTACCTGCATTGCCTCTTTTGGATTAGGGGTTCAGGGATGGGGAATCAGTTCCAATCACTAGGAAACTCATGATGCTTAGTGTGTTGTGAATAATAAAAATTCTTTGTCTCCAACTCAGGAATCCTCTATCTTCTGCCATGACATATGAAGCAGTGAAAAGACTAGCTTGTTTACTTGTAAATAGGATAAAATCCCAGACTCTGTACAGGTCTTTTTAAAATTTTTATTTTATTTATTTGGCAGCATTGGATCTTAGTTGCAGCATGTGGGTCAAGTTATTTTCATTTTTCCCTACAAATAGAAAAGGAAGATACACAAAATGTCATCTTTTTTGCTGTAGGGCATTGCTAATCTCTTGTCCTGTTAGAAAACACCATAGTCCTTAATCTACTGTTTCATAATCATGACAGAATTTTCCATTACCTAAATGTCTTTATAAACTGTCCCTTCTTTTTTTGCTTGAGTTATTCTGATCTCATCCCCATGTGATTTTGGTAGTTGTCTAGTTTACTCAATAATCTGACCTGATTCCTATTTTGTGTGGCTCTTTTACTTGCAGCTATCTGTAACTAGCCCATTTGGCACCTTGTGAACACCTTCGTTCTTCTTAAAGGACACCAATAAATCTGTTCCCTGAACAGATCTTTTGCCTTTTTTTAAATCTCATTTGTCAGTAGATGATCATTATTAGTGAACAATACTTATTAGTATTCAATATGATACCTTAATGTGAATTATATCCTACTAATTTCCTCCATTCTATTTCTTAAAAGTTAGGGCATTAGGGCATTCTGTCACCACAACTAAGTGACTGAACTTTTTGTCCCTTGTTTGATTCTCTCCTAGTTCATTCCAGTTATTAGACACCACTAAGAATTTTCACTACTTTAACCCTCTACCTTCTATTCTAGAAGAGACATTCTGACACACAAGAGGAACTTGCTATAACATTTGTGGCCTTGCTGATTTATTTTCCTAAAAGAACAGGCACTGCCTTAATCATAATTAATACAAATCCACAAAAAATCTTCCCCTAAGTGGATCTTTAATTACAATGATGGTTGATGGGAAGAAACATATTTCTTCAAGACATTCATGAAAGAAGCACACCTCAGTAATTCCACTAAAGAGATTAATTTTGAAAAAAGCCTAAGAACAATAAAGAATAACAGTGTGTACCAGGGATCAGGAAGTATACACTTCTGTGAATAACAGAGATGGTGAGAAGAACATACTTTTTAATACATTAATGATGAATCACTTTTTAAAATTTCTCAGAAGCTTATCCTAACCTGTATGATTAGCTATGTATTCTATTGCCTCATCTCTTTGTGGTCCAGCTGACTCAAGTTTTTTTCTTACTTCACTTCAGTTCAGTTCAGTCGCTCAGTCGTGTCCGACTCTTTGCGACACCATAAATTGCAGCACGCCAGGCCTCCCTGTCCATCACCATCTCCCGGAGTTCACTCAAACTCATGTCCATCGATTCAGTGATGCCATCCAGCCATCTCATCCTCTGTCGTCCCCTTTTCCTCCTGCCCCGAATCCCTCCCAGCGTCAGAGTCTTTTCCAATGAGTTAGGAACACCGAAATATATGCTCAGATACATAGATTTTCAATTAAAATACTTAAAGCACAGTACATATACTACTACTAGCTCAGGCAACATAACCAACTTGCTTAATACACAGAAAAAAACTTACAGAAAATAGAAAAAAATGAAGAGGCAGAGGAATATGTTAAAATGAAGGTACAAAATAGGATCTCAGAAAAAGAACTAAACAAAATAGAGATAAGCAATCTATCTGAGAAAGAGTTCAAGATAATGATCATAAAGATGAACACTGAACTAGAGAGAAGAAAAGGTGAAACAGATGATCACAGTAAGAATTTCAATGAAGAGTTAGAAAATATAAAAAAGAAGCAATCAGAGCTGATGAATATAATAACTGAAGTGAAAAATACATTAGTGGGAAACGACAGTATATTACATGACCTTGGCATACCAAATTGGTCAATATTTAAATTCTTTGCCTATTTTTGAGAAAATCACTGGATCAAGAATGTCATTAAGTGTGGTTATGCTAGAGGTTCCTTATTAAATCTATTATATTACATATCGAAAATAAGCTTTAATGTAGGGAAAGAAATGTCTCCCATTTGATTCTTAAAACACACACACACACACACACCAGATCAGCAATCTTGAAGACAAAGTAGTGAAAGTCAGCCAAGCTGAAAGGGTAAAAAGGAGGACTTTAAAAATGAGGGACACTTTAAGGAACCTCTGTGGAAGCATCAAGAATACTAACATTTGCATTATTAAGGTCCCAGAAGGAGAATAAAGAAAAAGGGGTAGAGAATTTCTATTTGAAGAAATAATAGGTGAAAACTTTCCTGACTTGGGCGAAGAAACATACATTCAGGTCCAGGAAGCACAGAGTCCTAAACAAGATGGACCCAAAGAAGTCCACACCAAGATACAAGTAAATGGCAAAAATTAAAGATAAACAGAGAATCTGCAAAGCAACAAGAAAAAGCAAGTCATTATAAACAAGGAAATTCCTATATGATACTTGAATTTTCAGCAGAACTTTTTCAGGCCAGGAGAGAATGGCCCAATATATTCAAAGTGATGAAAGAAAAAAAACATACAACCAAGATTATAAGAATATTCTACCTGACAAGATTATCGTTCAAAATTGAAGAAGATAAAGATTTTACAGACAAGCGAAAATATAAGACTGTGTCACCAATAAACTGGTCTTATAAGAAATATTGAAGAAACTTCTCTAAGTAGAAAAAGTCATAACTAGAAATAAAGCAGTTATGAAAGGAAAAATCTAATGGTAAAGGCAAACATAAAGCTAGTAGGAAGGCTAAAAGACAAAAGAAGTAAAAGTACTACCTTGAAAAGTAAAATCATTAATACCTACAATCAGTAGTTAAGGGATTCACAAAACAAAAAGATATAAAGTATGATGTCAAAAACAAAAATGTTGAAATGGGTAGGGGATAGTAAAAATGAAAACCTGTTATAGCGTGTCAAACTAAGAGATTATCAACTTAAAATATACAACTATATACATAGGTTGTAATATATAGGGTAACCACAAATTAAAAACCTATAAAGATACACAAAAATAAAGAGAAAAAAATCTAAACAAAACTCTAAAGGCAGCCATCAAATCACAGGGGAAAAGATCAAAAGAAGAGGAAAGGAACAGAGGATAACTACAAAAATAACCAGAAAACAAGTTTAAAAGTGTCAATAAGTAACATATCTCGTAATAATTACTTGATATGTAAGTGGACTAAATGCTCCAATCAAGAGACAGAATGGCTAGTTTGATTTTTTTTTAAAAAGACCTATATGCTGCCTACAAAAGACTCACTTCAGATATAAAGGCATACAGAAACTGAAAGTGAGGGGATAGAAAAAGGTATCCCATACAAATAGAAATCAAAAGAAAATGACGGAATGAAGGTAGCAACACTGATATCAGACTTTAAGAGACAAAGATATTATAAAATAAAGGTATCAATCCAACTAAAAGATATAACAATGACAAATACATATGCACTCAACATAGGAACACCTAACTACATACAACAAATGTTAACAAGTATAAAGTGGAAATTCACAGTAACACAATAAAAGTGGGGGACTTTAGCACCCCACTTACATCAATGGACAGATCACCCAGACAGAAAATCAACAAGGAAACACTGGCCTTAAATTCCACATTAGATCAGCCTGGGAATTAATAGATATACAAAAAATATTTCATCCTAAAATATCAGAATAAATTCTTTTCAAGAGCATATTGAGCAATATCCAGGATAGATCTCAAGCTAGGCCACAAAACAAGTCTCAATAACTTTAAGAAGACTGAAATCATATCAAGTGTCTTTTCCAGACACAATGGTATGTGACTAGAAATCACCTTTAAAAGAAAAAAAAAATTCTTTAGCCATAAAAAAGAATAAAATCTTGCCATGTGCAACAACATGGATGGATCTAGAGGGCATTATGTGAAATGAAATAAATTGGACAGAAAAGGATAAATTCCATATGATTTCACATACATGTGGTATCTAAACAAAGAAAACAAAATGAAAAGATATTCATAGATACAGGGAATAAACTGGCAGTTGTCAGACAGAAGGGAGAGTGAGACTGGGCAAAATAGATGAAGGGTATTAAGAGGAACAAACGTACAGTTATAAAATAAATAAATCACAAGGGTATACAGCATAAAAAATATAGTCAATAATAGTATAATAACTTTGTTTGAGGACAAACTTTGTCTGAGGACAAACAAACTAGGCTTATCATAGTGATCATTTTATAATGCATTCAAATGTTGAATCAGTATGCTGTACACCTGAAACTAGTATACTATTGTATGCCAACTAGCTAACTATACTTCACATACAAAAACAGAAACCTGCTTTTTTGCTAATAGTGTTTTCCACTTAAAATAAAGCCTAATAATGAGTATTAGATCTATTATTTTATAGCTATCTTATATTACATGTAGAGATATACTAGACAGAACTCTACTAAAGTGCCATTCCAAGTAACTTTGGTTTCTAGTCATTGCAGTTAAGCTTCCTCACACTATAGCAGTATAATCAGTGGTTCACAGGATGTGTTCAGACAAGAAAGCTCAACAGAAGTTGACAGAAGTTGAAGTTTATAAACCTGATTTTGGATTGCATTCCCCACTCCACTCTTGTTGGACAAGACTACCTCAAACATGGACAGACACAACCAGGAGGAAGGGAGGTAGGATGTGGAATGTGGGTTTTTTCCCTTCAAATAACACTGGATTCCTAACATCTAAATTCATTTTCTATTGCTATGTATCAAATTTCTATTAGCATAGGGCCTAAGACAATCCAGATATATTACCTCACATTTTCTATAGATAAGAAATTCAGGCTGAGACCTCAGGTCAAAGTTACATCAGGCTCAAATCAAGCCATCAGCTGGGCAGCATTCTTAGAGTTTCAGGATTCTCTTCCAAGTGCATTCAAGTTGGTGAAAAAATTCATTTGCTTGCAGTTGTAGGACTAAGGTTCTTTTTTCCCTGCTGCCACATGAGGAGCTCTCAACTCCCGCATTCCACTGTCAGGTTCTAGCTGTATGGCCCTCTTAGAACATCTTATGGCTTCAAAACTACCAAGAAAAAGTTCCTGCTCCAGTCTGAAGCTGTCTTATATAACATAATGCAATTATGGGAGTGACTTCTCATCACTCTTGAAAAATTCTACTGATTAGAAGCAAGTCACAGATTATGCCCACACTGAAGCAGAGGAGATTTCAGAACGACAAGAACACCATCCCTTTACTGTTGATCCAATGATCCAGGCAAGGATCACTGAATGTCACCCTAGAGTTTCTCTGCCATAGTCAGAAAGTTCTTTCTCAGAAAATGTGATATTTGATTAGACACTTTAAGAATGAGGAATCAACTATGTGAAAGCAATGGGTTAAGGAGGCATCCACTGGGAATACAGGGAAGGGGAAATGGGATAAGGAAGGAGACAGAACTGAAAATAACTCCTAGCCGTGGCCATATTAGTTATCTTTTCATTTCATCACGTGGTGCTAATGAATGCAAATAAAGATACAGTGTGAGCTTTATAAATCCAACTATCTAAGTTCTCAACAATTTCATACCCCAAGAGGTATGCATTAAGGTAGTGAAGTCGCTCAGTCGTGTCCGACTCTTTGTGACCACATGGACTGTAGCCTATCAGACTCTTCCGTCCATGGAATTTTTCAGGCAAGAGTGCTGGAGTGGGTTGCCATTTCCTTCTCCAGGGGATCTTCCTGACCCAGGAATCGAACCCGGGTCTCCCGCATTGCAGGCAGACGCTTTACCGTCTGAGCCACCAGGGAAGCCCCTGTATTAAGGTAAGAGACACAGAAAAAGTGATGTATGTCTTCCTGGAGTGGCAATTTTATAAAAAAGTAATGTATTCTTGTTAAAAAACAAACATATTTATAGAATGAGTATATGAAATGGAGTACAACCTAATTTTTCAGATAAAACTTGAGGCCTCCCACCAAGAAATTTCCAATTTGAGAGGGTATTACACATTTTCTCTCTCTGCAATTAGGGGAACTTTGGTGGAAGTGCTTGACACTCAATGCTATTTTGCTTCTAGTCTCTACTTCAAACCTCATTAAATATTAACGAAGGGAAATAACAAATCTTAAGAAATAAAATTTTCAGCACATAATCTCAAATGTAATACACATGAGCGTATTTACTGCAGTCTTTACAGGGCAAGCTACAGACTAAATTGTTAAAAAGACATTTAAATGCATATATCATGCAGTCATCCCACACTGGAGTCTTGAGCATTGTTCAGTTCAGTTCAGTCTCTCAGTCGTGTCCGACTCTTTGCGACCCCATGGACTGCAGCATGCCAGGCTTCTCTGTCCGTCACCAGCTCCCAGAGTTGCTCAAACTCATCTATTGAGTCAGTGATGCCATCCTACCATCTCATCCTCTGTCATCCCCATCTCCTCCTGCCTTCAATCTTTCCCAGCATCAGGATCTTTTCCAATGAGTTGGTTCTTCACATCAGGGGGCCAAACTATTGGAGTTTTAGCTGCAGCATCAGTCCTTCCAATGAATATTCAGGATTGATTTCCTTGAGGATTGACTGATTGGATCTCCTTGCAGTCCATGGACTCTCAAGAGTCTTCTCCAACACCATAGTTGAAAAACATCAATTGTTTGGTGCTCAGCTTTCTTTATAGTCCAACTCGTACATCCATACATGACTACTGGAAAAACCATAGCTTTGACTAGATGGACATTTGTTGGTAAAGTAATGTCTGTTTTTTAATATGCTGTTTAGTTTGGTCATAGCTTTTCTTCCAAGGAGCAAGTGTCTTTTAATTTCATGGCTGCAACTGTCTGCAGTGATTTTGGAGCCCAAGAAAATAAAGTCTCACTGTTTCCATTGTTTCCCCATCTAGTTGCCATGAAGTGATGGGACCAGATGCCATGATCTTAGTTTTCTGAATGCTGAGTTTTAAGCCAGCTTTTTCACTCTCCTCTTTCACTTTCATCAAGAGGCTCTTTAGTTCTTTGCTTTCTGCCATAAAAGTGGTGTCATCTGCATATCTGAGGTTATTGATATTTCTCCCAGCAATCTTGATTCCAGCTTGTGCTTCATCCAGCACGGCATTTCACCTGATGTATTCTGCATATAAGTTAAATAAGCAGGGTGACTACTTAAAAAGCAGAGACATTACTTTGCCAACAAAGGTCCATCTAGTCAAGGCTATGGTTTTTCCAGTAGTCATGTATGGATGTGAGAGTTGGACTGTAAAGAAAGACCATGGAAGAACTGATGCTTTTGAACTATGGTGCTGGAGAAGACTCTTGCGAGTCCCTTGGACTGCAAGGAGATCCAACCAGTCCATCCTAAAGGAGATCAGTCCTGGGTGTTCATTGGAAGGACTGATGTTGAAGCTGAAACTCTAATACTTTGCCCACCTGATGCGAAGAGCTGACTCATTTGAAAAGACCTTGATGCTGGAGGGCAGGAGGAGAAGGGGACGACAGAGGATGAGATGGTTGGATGGCATCACCAATTCAAGGGACATGAGTTTGGGTAAACTCCAGGAGTTGGTGATGGACAGGGAGGCCTGGCGTGCTGCAGTCCATGGGGTTGCAAAGAGTTGGACATGACTGAGTGACTGAACTGAACTGAACTGAAGCAGGGTGACAACATACAGCATTGACACATTCCTTTCCTGATGTGGAACCAGTCTGTTGTTCCATGTTGAGCATTGTACTAAAGGCTTTTTGTTCACTGGTTGGTTGGTTTTGTTTTTGTTCTTGAAGATCCAAAGGCATATCCTATGTTTTGTGGCGTAAATTTTTAACAATAGTCCAAAGTCTATTCTTTCATTTTTCTTTAAAAACATTTTGCTATTAATAACATTTTAATCTGAATACCCTGCATATTTCAAGCCTCCTTGCAGCTAGATGTGGCTATATGGTTAAGTTTGGGTTAATGTGAACAGTTAAATAGAAGAGATGTCCTTCTCTCTCTCTTTTTTTTTTTTTTTCCTCTTCCCAGTGCCTGAAATGTAGAAGTGATGGTGGTGTATCATCTTGACTCATGTGGACAAGAGCAACACTCAAAGGATGGTGGTGCAACAAAACAAGTATACTGGATCTCCAATACAATGGAATATAGCTCTGGGCTGTATATGCCCGGGCTGTAAGGTGGAAGGCTCTATTCTGACTAAGCCTTTGTAATTTAGGGTCATTGTTAGAGCAGCTGAACCCATTTCCTAACTAACACAGAATCTGATAGCTGCCCTATCAGAACCTGGGCTTTCCAGGTGGCTAAACAATAAAGAATTGCCTGCCAATGCAGGAGACATGGGTTTGAGCCCTGGGTTTAGGAGATCCCCAGAAGGCAGAAATGACAACCCACTCAAGTGTTCTTGCCTGGAGAATCCCATGGATAGAGGAGCCTGGTAGGCTACAGTCCATAGGATCATAAAAGGTCAGACACAACTGAACGTGCACACACATGCTATCTGAACCTACAATATGTGGTACTGACTTGGAGATTGAATGGTAGGTGATGATGAACAGAAAACAAGATGATAAATTTGCTGACTCTTGCTATGCCACAGCAAAATGTTTAGTAGAACTGTCATCTTGAAAGTTAGTACTTCAAAAGTAATAACTAAGCCTCCAGCTTGAGAATAAGTGAATGGAAAAAGTATGAATGGTAGTATGCATGGCTACCTTTTTGATTCTTCCAACAACAGGTTTTAAAAGATAAAATGCAGCCTAAATAAGGAAGTCTTAAGCAGATACAGAAGAGAATTCAGTACTGCTCATCCCACCTGTAGTTTGAAACCTAAACTTACTGAGTGTCTAGTGAGTGTGTTGCTACCTAATTCTTCTATATTCCAGTCACATGTAGTTAAAACAAGAGGTTCAGAAGGTATTGCTTAAGCTGATATGAACCTGAGATTCCAAGAGTTCAACAGTCAATGAGATTCAGCCCAGCAATCAGGAAGATATTAAGAGAACTTGCCTCTCATGTAAGCCTCAAGATAACTGACCTTAATTTAGAAACTGAGGGATTTGCTGAACACAAAGGCCAACAATTAAAATACAGTTATTTGTCTAGGAAACAAAATTGAATTGATTAATGTTTGGCTACATTTACTTGCCCTTGAAATTAATCAGTATAAATAGGCAGAAAATGCAGTAAGGTTTTGAGGGGATGTACTACACATACTGGCTTCCCAGTTGCCTCAGTGGTAAAGAATTCACCTGCCAATGCTGGAGACGTGAGTTCCATCCCTGGGTTGGGAAGATCCTCTGGAGGAGGGCATGGCAACCCACTCCAGTATTCTTGCCTGAGAAATCCCATGGACAGAGATACCTGGCAGTCTCAAGTCCATGGGGTCTCAAAGAGTCAGATATGACTGAGCAACTGAGCACACACACACACACACACACACACACACACACACAGACTATAAAAGCTTATAATTGTTCAACACAAAGACAACCCTTTAGGCTCTCTTACCTGCACTAGCAGGAAGTCAACTTTGAAAGCCATCTAATCCCTACAAAAGGTATACTTTTTTAAGGACCACTTTAGATCTACACTTGGAGAATAACAGACAATAAAGAATTTCCCAAAGGACAAGGTCAGGAACCATGGAGAAAAATGATTCCCCCCCAAGGCAGAGGGACAAGCTTGCCAAGAGGACTAACAAAGAAACTTTTCTACTACAAGGATAAAATTCTTCATAATTCCTACACACAGGATTTGACCACTGCTGCAACCCACTCCAGTACTCTTGCCTGGAAAATCCCATGGACGGAGGAGCCTGGTCGAGAAAAGTTGGACACGACTGAGCAACTTCACTTTCACTTTCACTTTCACGCATTGGAGAAGGAAATGGAAACCCATTCCAGTGTTCTTGCCTGGAGAATCCCAGAGACGGGGGAGCCTGGTGGGCTGCCGTCTATGGGGTCGCACAGAGTCGGACACGACTGAAGTGACTTAGCAGCAGCAGCAAGGGACTTTTAGGTTTCCTATCTTCCCCTTTTCCAAATGGGAGTGTCTTATTCTGCTTCTCTTCTACTTCTGTCTTTTGTATGTATTACCTTGCCTCGTATTTACCACTGTATATTGGATGTCTATGTTTGGGGCGGGGGGGAGCAGATGGCACATAAACTGACTTTCAGATCAGATGTGCCAAACATAATAAGTAATATCAGGGATTGAGAAAAAGAACAGACCTCACATTACACAGATATAATGAATTATGAGAAGAATGAGACTTAGAGATGGAGTAGATAAGTTTCATGCTCAGAAGATAAGAGTGCACATAGCAGAAACTATTAGATGTCTCCCCAAATCCATGTTCTTTTTTCACAGTAATGAGAATTTTAGCTAGGTATATAGTATTCTTCACTGTCTAGCTTCCTTTGCTGCTACACATGGTGATATGACTGAATTCTGCCTAATACAATGCAAGAAAATTGATGTGTGCTACTTCCAGCTCAATACTTTGAAGAAAGGATGAAGTCCTCCCTTTTTAGTTTCTTGATGGGAGGTAACCATGGTGGTCTCCATCCATAAACAAGATCAACATCCAAGGGACAGCAAAGTGAAAATATGGTAGGTAACTGGGTCTTCTCCAGGGGTTCCAACCTCTGGGAATTAATGCCTGATGATCTGAGGAGGAACTGATGTAATAATAATAGAAATAAAATACACAATAAATGTAATACACTTGAATCATCCCCAAACCATCCCACCCTCCCCAGTCCATGGAAAAACTGTCTTCCACAAAACCTGTCTCTGGTGTCAAAAAGGTTGGGGACTGCTACTGCAGATTCCTTGCTAATTTTGGAGTAGCATAATAATTTTTATCATATCTAAACAACTGAGGTTTTGGATCTCCGTGTTAACAGCCAAGCCTGTATCCTTATACTTGCTTGTAAAACTATACCATGAAACTTTTCAACACATTGTATAGATATATGTAGAGACACATAGAATAGATTTAAAAGCCTATTCCAGCTAAACTGTTGGGTAATTTAGATCATGACTCACTACTGAAAGAGTTAACTCTGTAGATTGATATGAAGTCTGGGGCCTTCAAGGAGGAAGGTGTCCAGGGCCCTCAAGGAGGAGAAAGGGGTCCAGGAAACGAGGAGAAAAGGACAAACTTTTTTTTCTATATTGCTTTATCTTAGTAACATAGACATTTTTTCCTTAAACTCTGAGTTGTTATGACAACAATCTTTAAGACTAACTTTCTTTAAGCCCAGAGCTAACAATTACTCAACAAAATAACTCATCTTGCTCAAGGGTGTTTTTCCTTAAGCTCTGTACTAATGATTATATAATAGCAATATATCTTGCTCAAGGACATGTTTCGTCTTCTTAACAAGAAACTTCTGACAAATCTTGTTATATTAAGATGTATGTTGTGGGAGTGTGTCTAGTAAGACCTTTCTATTGTTAGTTCTAATCTTGTTAATTTAAGATTTAAGATGTATGTTGTGGGAGTGGGTCTGGTAAAAGAATATAATGCTTGATAAGACTAGTGAGTGGGGCACTCTCTGTCTCCTCTCTGTCTATTTCAGAAGCTTTCCCTGTCCTTTTTCACTGTAATAAAACTTCTGCCACACAAAAGCTCTGAATGATCAAGCCTGGTCCCTGGTCCTGAAGCTAAATCTTCTTCTTCAGAGAACACGAATCTGACATTGTTCACTTTAAGCTATCTCTATGGTAATTCTGTATTTTCTAAAACCATTTGCTACAAAATAATAATAGTGACTAAAATACAGTGATAAATTACCATTTGCTTTAAAAATTTAAGAAAACTAAACAGTCTAAAATCTCACTGAAATGAAATACATTCTATAATAGAAATTGGTAAGCACAATAAGAATGCCCTGAATTATAAAATTTAGGAAATAACTTGTCAAGGTGACATTTCTTAATATATAATTTTTGTATTAGTACGTACATGTTTTAGAGTCATTAGAACTGAAATTTTTCATCAGTTCATCTCCTCAATTAAAAAAATAACTTTAAAATAAAAATATCTGTAATATAAATTTAATATTAGCTTATTATTTACTTATATATAATCACAATATGTATTCAATAAAAGCTTATATACATATTCATATTGCCTAAAAGTCCAGAAACAAAGAAAAATAGTTAGGAAAATAACATATATGTGTTTATGTGTCACAGCACAAATTATGCTTTTCTTATATCTTTTAAATATAGAAATTTGATTTGTGCATTTGAGTGTTATATAACAACAAAAACATACTGTATCATCTATAACACAGCTTTCAGAAGAGCAACATGTGATATAAATTGACAGATACTATGTTTCATGGTGCACTAGCTGGCTGCCCTAAATGGCAACTAAAATATATGCTCCCCACAGATCTATTTTCACTGGATCTGCTTGCCATAGCCCCTGAACAGAACCCTTATAAGACAAAAAATAAGCCAATAAGCATTTAAACTATGAAAGAACTTTAGGGCAGACACATTTACCGTAATTGGGTATCTCCCATTAGCCTTTAGGGCATGCCGAGATTCTGGGGGTACTGGGAGACTGACCAACCTCCTTCTATGAGCAAATGACTCCTGGCACATCCTTACCATTACTTTCTTGAAATACAAGGCACTTTTTCTGAGCTATTTACTTTTACAAAGATGAAAAGCCTTTAAATTACAAATTCACAGAAGCTTAAACAATTTAATACCATTTCAATTGACTATTACATGTTGTAAAGATTTATAAGCAATTTCCACCATGCAGCCTATCCCTCTGTCCCTAGATCTTGTGGGATGTCATGCAATCTACGATTTGAAGACTTAACCTTTTCTTCTTCCCTTATTCCATCTACCCACACACCTTACCTTCATGTGGTATATCTGTCTTTATCCCACACAAATTTCCACTCAAATTATACTTTTCAAAATATGATTTGCTGCTGCTGTTTAGTCACTAAGTTGTGTCCGATTCTCTGAAATGCCATGGACTATACCCAGCCAGGCTCCATGGTTCATGGGATTTCCCAGGCAGTGGGAGTGGGTTGGAGTGGGTTGAAGTGGGTTGCCATTTTCTTCTCCAGGGCAAATTATGCTTTAGTGAAGCCGCTCAGTCGTTTCCGACTCTTTTGTGACCCGTGGACTGGAGCCCACCAAGCTCGTCCATCCATGGGATTCTCCAGGCAAGAATACTGGAGTGGGTTGCCATTTCCTTCTCCAGAGGATCTTCCCGACCCAGGGATCGAACCCAGGTCTCCCACATTGCCGGCAGACGCTTTAACCTCTGAGCCACCAGGGAAGCCCAATTATGCTTTAGGGGATGTTAAAAACTGTAATATCTCTCGCTTATCTTGTTGTGTCTCTCTTCTCCCATCTAGAACTATGCTTTCCACCGTACAGCTTCTTAGATGGGTGAGAGGGGGAAGACTATGGAAATAATTCAAAATGGCAAAAAATGAGCTCTCTCCCAGCTGTGTAATCCACCCATGGTACAACCTTTATACAGTATGGTATTCAGTTAATTCCTCCTACATTTTTGTGAAAGTTATTCAATAAATAGCTGACTGGTTGTCTTAAAGAAGGGGAAAACAATTTGTAAGCATTTAGTAAGATGATTAACAATATTGATGGAGATAATATTTATCATGTTCACTATATATGCCAGTCACTTTACATATAATATTTTGTGCCTGCAGCCACAGCATGCCTCTACCATCATTTCTCCCAGTTTCTGTTCATACAACTGTTGACCGGTCCTCTCAGTTTGCAGTGATGTACATTTTGTTGTACATAAAGAAGGTTACCCTAGTTTTGCTCAGCAATTCTTTGAAGAATCTCACTGAATACTTGCATTCCAATCCAACAGTTATTCCATTGTTTCTTTGTGGAAAGCTCAGCACTTATACACCTTTTATCAATCATTTGTATTCGCCAGATAGTAAAATAAATGGCAGTGTTCAGCCAAAGTAAAGTGTATGACACTTGGCACAGTTCCCTCAGCTCAAGGAGGCAGCTGTTGTTCTCACTGATTGAGTGAAGTTGCTCAGTCGTGTCCAACTCTTTGCGACCCTGTGGACTGTAGACTACCAGGCTTCTCCGTCCATGGGATTCTCCAGGCAAGAATACTAGAGTGGGTTACCATTTCCTTCTCCAGAGGATCTTCCCAACCCAGGGATTGAATCCGGGTCTCCAGAGTTGGAGACAGACGCTTTAACCTCTGAGCCACCAGGGAAGGCAAGGTATTCTCATTAGCTGAAACCAACTGCAGCACAGTGTACTCATACTCAAGGAATGATGCACCACCATCTGTTGGGCTGGCTCTCATTGGTAAAGAGCATAAAATAAAATTCAGATCATGAGAAAATATATACTATAAAGGAACTATACTAGATGTTATATATGCAAGGATTATCATTTCAAAAGAAAATGTTTCAGAAATAAATAGCAATAAAGAACCTGCTGTGTACTAAACTCTGTTTTTTATTTTCTGCAGATGTTTTGGCTGCACTAGCATCACCTCCTAATACTTTTACCTATCCCAGCCTTACCTGGAAAGAGGACTGGGCTCTTGGTGCTACCCTGGAACTGGAGCAGCATGGAACCAGACACAGTCTGACAAAACTCAGAGGCCCTGGCCCCTACCACTGCTTACAGACTCAAAAGATGAACTGCTCCATAGGTTGCAGGATCTGGCTTTCCAACAGGTGCCCAAAGGGCTGAGAGGAAGAACCCAGGAGGACAGGAGGCAAATATTGATCAATAAATGACAAGAGAGAGAAAGAAGAGGCAGATAAATTATTCCACTTTCTTCCCTCCAAAAGACTACTGTAAAGTGAGTGTTCCCACACAGCTTATCCAGAGACATTTAAACACATGCCTATGTTTTCAATTCAATATATATACTTTATATTTACTATCCCATTTTCAAAGTTTTGCTTAATTTTCCCCTCAGTTTTGTTACCCTCAGACTGTACTCCTGGCAAAGCATCAGTATGCTACAAGGCTTTGCCTCACCTCTGTTGTCTAGGAAATCAGGGTAAAATAAACAGCATTAAACTAACTGCAGCATCTTTTTTACATTTTCCCCAAAGGAACAAGAGGGAAGAAATAGCAGTTTAACTACCACTGTGCATACAGTGGAGTAAGGAGAAAAGGAATTAATACAGGTTGAACACTCACAATATACCTGGAACGATAATGGATTTTCAAGTTATTTCATATAATCTCATTTAATCCTCACAATATACCATGTAACTTTATCACTGGAAAACAAGGAAATATAAGAAAAGAGATTAAGTTTTTAACTTGTATATAATACTGAGTTCAGCACAGCAGTACAGACATCACAGCTTGGATTCAGTATAGTAGTCAGTCAGCTGCTCTGGTGGCTCAGATAGTAAAGAATCCACCTGCAATGCAGGAGACAAGAGTTTGATCCCTGGGTTGGGAAGATCCCCTGAAGAAGGAATGGCTACCCACACCAGTGTTCTTGTATGGAGAATCCCATGGATAGAAGAGCCTGGAAAGCTACAGTTCATGGGGTTGCAAACAGTCAGACAGAACTGAGCAGCTAACACTGTTCAGTGTGCAGATAAGTCCAGGTGTATTCCAGAAGTTGAGAATCTGCAATGCTAAACCAAACTGCAGGAAATTCTTTAGTCCTCTTTTTCCTCTCATACTGAATGTGTGGTTTCATCATTTTCATTTCACTATTCAGATGCTAATCAAAGCTCAGTTCACTTCAGTTCAGTTCAGTTGCTCAGTTGTGTCCGACTCTTTGCAACCCAATGAATCGCAGCACGCCAGGCCTCCCTGTCCATCACCGACTCCCGGAGTTCACTCAGACTCACGTCCATCGAGTCAGTGATGCCATCCAGCCATCTCATCCTCTGTCATCCCCTTCTCCTCCTGCCCCCAATCCCTCCCAGCATCAGAGTCTTTTCCAATGAGTCAACTCTTCGCATGAGGCGGCCAAAGTACTGGAGTTTCAGCTTCAGCATCATTCCTTCCAAAGAAATCCCAGGGCTGATCTCCTTCAGAATGGACTGGTTGGATCTCCTTGCTGTCCAAGGGACTATCAAGAGTCGTCTCCAACACCACAGTTCAAAAGCATCAATTCTTCAGAGCTCAGCCTTCTTCACAGTCCAACCTTCACATCCATACATGACCACAGGAAAAACCATAGCCTTGACTAGACGGACCTTTGTTGGCAACGTAATGTCTCTGCTTTTCAATATGCTATCTAGTTTGGTCATAACTTTTCTTCCAAGGAGTAAGCATCTTTTAATTTCATGGCTACAATCACCATGTGCAGTAATTTTGGAGCCCCCAAAAATAAAGTCTGACACTGTTTCCACTGTTTCCCCATCTATTTCCCATGAAGTGATAGGACCAGATGCCATGATCTTAGTTTTCTGAATGTTGAGTTTTAATCCAACTTTTTCAGTCTCCTCTTTCACCTGCATCAAGAGGTTTTTTAGTTCCTCTTCACTTTCGGCCATAAGGTGGTGTCATCTGCATATCTGAGGTGATTGATATTTCTCCCGGCAATCTTGATTCCAGCTTGTGCTTCTTCCAGCCCAGCATTCCTCATGATGTACTCTGCATATAAGTTAAACAAGCAGGGTGACAATATACAGCCTTGACGTACTCCTTTTCCTATTTGGAACCAGTCTGTTGTTCCATGTCCAGTTCTAACTGTTGCTTCCTGACCTGCATATAGGTTTCTCAAGAGGCAGGTCAGGTGGTCTGGTATTCCCATCTCTTTCAGAATTTTCCACAGTTTATTGTGATCCACACAGTCAAAGGCTTTGGCATAGTCAATAAAGCAGAAATAGATGTTTTTCTGGAACTCTCTTGCTTTTTCCATGATCCAGTGGATGTTGGCAATTTGGTCTCTGGTTCCTCTGCCTTTTCTAAAATCAGCTTGAACAACTGGAAGTTCACAGTTCACGTATTACTGAAGGCTGGCTTGGAGAATTTTGAGCATTACTTTACTAGAGTGTGAGATGAGTGCAAATGTGTGGTGTTTTGAGCATTCTTTGGCATGGCCTTTCTTTGGGATTGGAATGAAAACTGATCTTTTCCGGTCCTGTGGCCACTGCTGAGTTTTCCAAATTTGCTGGCATATTGAGTGCAGCACTTTCACAGCATCATCTTTCAGGATTTCAAATAGCTCAACTGGAATGCCATCACCTCCACTAGCTTTGTTCATAGTGATGCTTTCTAAGGCCCACTTGACTTCATATTCCAGGATATCTGGCTCTAGGTCAGTGATCACACCATCGTGATTATCTGGGTCGTGAAGATCTTTTTTGTAGAGTTCTTCTGTGTATTCTTGCCACCTCTTCTTAATATTTTCTGATTCTGTTAGGGCCATACCATTTCTGTCCTTTATCGAGCCCATCTTTGCATGAAGTGTTCCCTTGGTATCTCTAATTTTCTTGAAGAGATCCCTAGTCTTTCCCATTCTGTTGTTTTCTTCTATTTCTTTGCATTGATTGCTGAGGAAAGCTTTCTCATCTCTTCTTGCTATTCTTTGGAACTCTTCATTCAGATGCTTATATCTTTCCTTTTCTCCTTTGCTTTTCACTTCTCTTCTTTTCACAGCTATTTGTAAGGCCTCCCCAGACACCCATTTTTTTGCATTTCTTTTCCATGGGGATGGTCTTGATCCCTGTCTCCTGTACAGTGTCACAAACCTCAGTCCATAGTTCATCAGGCACTCTATCTATCAGATCTAGGCCCTTAAATCTATTTCTCACTTCCACTATATAATCATAAGGGATTTGATTTAGGTCATACATGAGTGGTGTAGTGGTTTTCCCTACTTTCTTCAATTTAAGTCTGAATTTGGCAATGAGGAGTTCATGGTCTGAGCCACAGTCAGCTCCTGGTCTTATTTTTGTTGACTGTATAGAGCTTCTCCATCTTTGGCTGCAAAGAATATAATCAATCTGATTTCAGTGTTGACCATCTGGTGATGTCCATGTGTAGAGTCTTCTCTTGTGTTGTTGGAAGAGGGTGTTTGCTATGACCAGTGCATTTTCTTGGCAAAACTCTATTAGTCTTTGCCCTGCTTCATTCCATACTCTAAGGCCAAATTTGCCTGTTAGTCCAGGTATTTCTTGACTTCCTACTTTTGCATTCCAGTCCCCTATAATGAAAAGGACATCTTTTTTGGGTGTTAGTTCTAAAAGGTCTTATAGGTCTTCATAGAACCTTTCAACTTCAGCTTCTTCAGCATTACTGGTTGGGGCATAGACTTGGATTACTGTGATGAGGTAGCCAAATAGCACTTTTACTAAACCAATTCTGTAAATTCAGCAAAGCATGCAATACAGATGTCATCATCATATCAAATGTCACAGTCCTTGTCTACCTGCCTTTGTTAAGGACAGAATCTGTTGAGCTTCTTCTAATTCAACTTTATTTTAACAACGTCCTTAAAGGTATAAGGCTTCCCTGGTGGCTCAGATGGTAAAGCATCTGCCTGCAATGTGGGAGACCCAGGTTCAATCCCTGAGTTGGGAAAATCTTCTGGAGAAGGAAATAGCAACCCGCTCCAGTACCCTTGCCTGGAAAAACCAATGGACGGAGGAGCCTTGTATGCTACAGTCCATGGGGTCACAAAGAGTCAGACTCGACTGAGCGACTTCACATCACTTTAAAGGAACAACCTGTGGTTCTATCCAAGCAATCTCCATAACTGTTATTGCCAAACCAATTTGCAAACATCAGATATAAATAAATTATTAGCTTGCAATTTTTCAGAGCCACAGACAGAAAGATGAATGAAGATAAATGAAACAAGTATACAAAATCTATGGGATAATATAAAAATCTCAATAAATACATAATAAGGGTTGAAGAAGGAGAGGAGAGAAGGAGATAAAAATGAATTTGAAGAAATTTTAGCTGAAAACTTCTCAAAAACCAAAGATAGAAACAGATTTAGGTATACAAAGCACAGAAGGTCCTATACAAGATAAAACCAAACAAACCCCCACCAAAACTTATCATAATTAAACTGGCAAAAGTTAAAGAGAAGATTCTAAAGGCAGCAAGAAAAGAAACAAAGACCCATTTAGAAAAGAACCACTATAAAGCTAACAGCATATTTCTCTGCAGAAAATTTGCAGGCCACATGGCAGTGGCATGATATATTCAAAATCCTAAAAAAGAAAAAAATGCAATCTAGGATATTCCACCCAGCAGGATTATCATTTAGAATAAGAGAGATAAAGGATTTTTCAGACAAGCGACAACAAAAAGAATTCTGCAATAGTAAACCTACCCTAAAAGAAATGTTGAAGGGTTTTCCCTAAATGGAAAAGAAGCAAGAATCTATAGGAAATGGGAAATCACATAAGTCAGTATGTAGATTAGAAAACAAAAAAATATAAAAGCAACTATAACTATAATAGACAGTAAAAAGACAGGCATGAAGAAGTAAATCAAGACATCAAAATCACAAAATGTGGGGGAGGGGTGAAATGAAGCTCTTTTAGAATTTGTTTGAACTTGAATGACTATCAGTTTGAAGCAAGTAGATATAGTTATGGGCCATTATACATGAACCCCCATGGTAACCATAAATAAAACCTACAACAGATTCACAAAAACCAAAAGAAAGGAACTCAACTATAGTACAAAAGAAAATCATCAAACTGCAAAAGGATAAACAAAAAGAAGAAAGGAAGAAAGGAGAACTGCAAAAATCAACTGGAAAACAAGGGAAATGATGGCAATAAGTACATACCTATCAATAATCATTGTCAATGGACTAAATGCTCTGATCAAAAGACATAGGGTGGCAAATTAGATGGGAAAATAAAAGATCCTGTAATATGTTGCCTATAAGAGACTTATCTCAGGGTGAAAGACACACACAACACTGGAAGTGAGGGGATGGAAAAAGATATTCCATGCAAATAGACATTGACAAGAAAGTGGGGGTAGCAATACCTATATCAGATAAAATATACTTTAAAACACAGGCCTTAAAGAAAGACAATGAAGGGCATTATATAATAATAATAAAGGAATCAATACAAAAAGTAGGTATTGCATTCATAAACATATATACATCCAATACAGGAGCACCCAAATGTGTAAAACAAATACTAACATAAAGAGACATTGACAATAATACAATAATAGAAGGAAACTTTACCATCCCAGTGACATCAATGGACGTATCACCCAGACAGAAAATCATAAGGCAGCAGAGGTCTGAAATGACACAAGACCAGCTGGACTGACTTGGTACCTACAGGACACTACATCCCCCCAAAAGGAAAATACATATTGTTTCCAAGCTTACACAGAACATTCTCTAGTAGAGACTACATCCTAGGTCATAACACAAGCCTCAACACATTTACAAGGATAAAGTTGTCTTTTCAAACTATCACAGAGAATGAAATAAGGGAACACACCCAAATTAATTTGATGAGGCCTGCATGATTCTGATGTAAACAACAGACCACGACAATACAAAAGAGAAAATTACAAACCAATATCTTTGATGATTATTGATGCAAAAACCCTCAACAAAATATTACCAAAAGTTATCCAACAATACATAAAAAGCATCACACACTATAATCATGCTGAATTTATTCCAGGGTCACAAAGATGGTTCTAAATATGCAAATCAACCCATGTGAGACACCACATTAACAAAAGGAAAGAAAAAAATACCACATGATTTTCTCAATATATGTAGAAACTGCATTTGACAAAACTCAATACTCATTCATGATAAAAAGTCTCCTCAAAACAGGGACAGGGGGAACATATCTCAATATGACAAACACCATTTACAAGAAACACACAGCAAACATTATTCTCAGTGGTGAAAAGCTGAAAGCCTTCACACTAAATTCAGGAACAAGACAAGGATGGCCATTCAAACTGCTTCTATTTGACACAGTACTAGAATGACCACAGTACTCAGACAAGAAAAATAAAATATATCCAAATTGAAAGAGAAGTAAATCTGTGACTACTTGTAGATGACAGGACACTTTATATAGAAAACCTTAAAGTCTATACACACAAACTATTAGAATGAATAAATAACTTCAGCAAAATAGCAAGATTAATATACAGAAATCTGTAGTGTTTCTATACATTAACAATTAAATATCAGAAAGTAAAAAAATAAGTTTAAACTTTCAGCAAAATAGAAGTAATTAAAATAACTAGGAATAAATTTACCAAAGGAAGTGAAAGAACCATATCCTATAAGTTATACTGATAAAGGAAATTGAAGAAGATATCTGTCGGGAGCCATGTTAGGCATTACCGACATGGCCCCAACCCCCTCTCCATCCTGCAGGCACAGTCCCGGGATGACGGAGTTAGGTCCTGTGATTCTGACTTGTTCTTTCCTTTCTTCAGTTGAGTTGGCTGGAAAGAATGTTAAGGTGCTTATTGTTCTTGAGAGAAACATGAAAAAACACAAAGCTTTCTGCAGTTGTGCCCAGAAAATAATCTATAAAGTAATCACTGACATTTGTTCAAGGATCTTTACAAAGAATGTTCCAGGACAAGCACTTAGGCCACAGCTGGAGGCCATGGGAACGATTGTTATTTGAGACCTGTTTGCGAGGGAAATGTTTATGGCAAAGAAAGTTTGCTGAGTTTAGGATTTAAAAATAATTTAAAATAGTTAAAAGCCTTTTTAAGAGATAGTGAGCTTAAGATACTAGGGGCAAGCAGGATTTAAAAAGATAAAAAATAAACTGAGAAATGTGGTATGCAGCCCAGACATAAACATGAGTTACAATATAATCACAAGTAAACAGGATTCTGAGAGAATCCCTGAAACAGGAACTCTGTTTAAAGGGCAACAATGAGACAATAAATCTGGGTGAGGGGGAACTGAAAATGTCAAACCTCTGACCTAATGCTTTTGTCAAAGTATAAAAGAAGACCTGATGCTTAAAATAAATATGTAGTCCCATACCTGGAGTCAGAGGCTACATCATTCTTCGTGGCCACCAATCATCCCTTCAGGCTGATTCCCTGGCTGCTAGAGCTAGACTCCGACAGATAACAGAAACTGAAAACACACCCCATGCTCCTTGCCTAGAATATGGTTAAAATGGCCATACTATTCAAGGCAACCAACAGATGTAATGCAATTCCTATCAAAATACCCATAACATTTTCCACACAACGAGAAAAAAATAATCCTAAAGTTGGTATGGAATAATTAAAGACCCAGAATTGTCAAGGTAACCCTGAGAAAACAGAACAAAGCTGGACTATAATATTACCAGAACTCAAGATTATACTACAAAACTATAGTAATCAAAACAGTGTGGTACTGGCACAAAAACAGACACATAGACCAACAGAATAGAGACAAGAGCCCAGAAAGAAGTCCACATACCTATGATCAAATAATCTATGAAAAAAGAAGCAAGAATATACAATGGGAAAAAAAGTCTCCTCCATAAGTGATGCTGAGAAATTTAGAGAGCTATGTATAAAATAATGAAATACAACAATAAATGCAAAATGGTTTAAAGACCTAATTGTAGAAAAGAACATATGTAAAGCAATCTTTGACATAAAGAGTAGCAACATTTTTCTTAAATCAGTCTCACAAGGCAAAAGAAATAAAAGCAAAATAAACAAATGGGACCTAGTCAAACTTAAAAACTTTTACACAACAAAGGAAATAATGAACAAACAGACAACCTATGTAATGGGATAAAATATCTGCAAATGATGAAACAAACAAGTGGTTAATATACAAAATATTCAAAGAGCTTATAAAACAAATACCAAAAACAAATAAAAAATGGGGAGAACTTTTGACTATATATATTACAAAAGAAGACATATAGATGGCTAATAAGAATATGAAAAGATGCTCAGTATCATTATTACTGCTGCTGCTGCTAAGTCGCTTCAGTCATGTCCAACTCTGTGCGACCCCATAGACGGCAGCCCACCAGGCTCCCCCGTCCCTGGGATTCTCAAGGCAAGAATACTGGAGTGGGTTGCCATTTCCTTCTCCAACGCATGAAAGTGAAAAGTAAAAGTGAAGTCACTCAGTCGTGTCTGACTCTTAGTGACCCCATGGACTGCAGCCTACCAGGGTCCTCTGCCCATGGGATTTTCCAGGCAAGAGTACTGGAGTGGGGTGCCATTGCCTTTACTAGATAAATGTAAGTCAGAACCACAAATTACTTCACAACAGTCCAAATGGTCTATCATCAAAAAGTTACAAATAATAAGTGCTGGAGAGGATGTTGGTGGGAAGGTAAAATTATGTAGCCACTATGGAAAAAGTGTGGAATTTCCTTGGCTATTGTTCAGTCACTCAGCCACGTCTGACTCCATGACCCCATGGACTGCAGCACGCCAGGCTTCCCAGTCTCTCACTGTCTCTCGGAGCTTGCTCAAACTCATGTCAATTGAGTTGGTAATATCATCCAACCATTTCATCCTCTGTCAATCCATTTCCTCCTGCCTTCTATCTTTCTCAGCATCAGGATCTTTTCTAATCAGTCTGTGCTTCACATGGGGTGGCCAAAATATTGGAGCTTCTGCTTCAGCATCAGTCCTTCCAAGGAATATTCAGGATTGATTTTCTTTGGGATTGACTGGTTTGATCTCCTTGCAATCCAAGGAACTCTAAAGAGTCTTCTGCAACACTAAAAAGCATCCATTTGGTGCTCAGGCTTCTTTATGGTACAGCTCTCATATCCATACATGACTGAAAAACCATAGCTTTGAATATACGGACCTTTGTTAGCAAAATAATGTTTCTGCTTTTTAATATGCTGTTTAGGTTTGTCATAGCTTCTCTTCCAAGGAGGAAATGTCATTTAATTTCATGGATGCAGTCACCATGTATAGTGACTTTTGGAGCCCTTAAAAATAAAATCCCTCACTGTTCCTATTGTTTCCCATCTAATTTCCATGAAAGGATTGGACTGGATACCATGACCTTTGTGTTTTGAATGTTGAGTTTTAAGCCAACTTTTTCACTCTCCTCTTCCCCCTTCATCAAGAGGCTCTATAGTTCCTCTTCACTTTATGCCGTAACGGTACTGTCATCAGCATATCTGAGATTATTGATGTTTTTCTCAGCAGTCATGATTCCAGCTTGTGCTTCATCCAGCATGGCATTTCACACTGCATATAAGCTAAATAATGACAGAGTGACAATATACAGCCTTAACATACTCTTTTCCCAGTTTTGAACCATTCCATTGTTCCATGTCCGGTTCTAACTGTTGCTTCTTGACCTGCATACAGATTTCTCAGGAGTAGATAAGGTGGCCTTGTATTCATATCTCTTTAAGAATTTTCCAAAGTTTGTTGTGATCCACACAGTGAGAGGCATTAGCGTAGTCAATGAAGCAGAAGTAGATGTTTTTCTGGAAGTCTCTTGCTTTTTCTATGATCCAATGGATGTTGGCAATTTGATCTCTGGTTCTTCTGCCTTTTCTAAATCCAGCTTGAACATGTGGAAGTTCTTGGTTCATGTACTGATGAAGCATAGCTTGGAGAATTTTGAGAAATTACTTTGCTAGAGTGTGCTGCTGCTGCTAAGTCGCTTCAGTCGTGAAGTCGCTCAGTTGTGTCCGACTCTTAGTGACCCCATGGACTTCAGCCTACCAGCCTCCTCCGTCCATGGGATTCTCCAGGCAAGAGTACTAGAGTGTGAGAAGAATGCAATTGTGTGGTAGTTTGAACACTGTTTGGCATTGCCTTTCTTTGAGATTGGGATGAAAACTGACCTTTTCTAGTCTGGTGGCCACTGCTGAGTTTTCCATATTTGCTGGTATATTGACTGCAACACTTTCACAGCATCATCTTTTAGGATTTGAAATAAGTCAGCTGGAATTCCATCACCTCCACTAACCTTGTTTGTAGTAATACTTCCTAAGGCCCACTTGACTTCACACTCCAGGATGTCTGGCTCTAGGTGAGTGATCACACCATTGTGGTTATCTGGGTCACTAAGATCGTTATTTTACAGTCCTTCTGTGTATCCTGGAGAAGGAAATGGCACCTACTCCATTTTCTTGCCTGGAAAATCCCATGGACGGAGGAGTCTGGCAGGCTACAGTCCTTGGGGTTGCAAAGAGTTGGACACGACTGAGTGACTTAACACTCTGTGTATCCTTGCCACCTCTTTTTAATGTTCTTTGCTTCTGTTAGGTCCATACCACTTCTGTCCTCTATTGGGCCCATCTTCACATGAAATGTTCCCTTGGTATCTAATTTTCTTGAAGAGATATCTAGTCTTTCCCAGTCTCTTTCCTTTTCTCCTTTGCCTTTTGCTTCTCTTCTTTTCTCAGCTATTTGTAAGGCCTCCTCAGACAACCATTTTGCCATTTTGCATTTCTTTTTTCTTGGGGATCATTTTTATCATGGCCTCCTGTACAATGTTATGAACCTCTGTCCATAGTTCTTCAGGCACTCTGTCTATCAGATCTAATCCCTTGAATCTATTTGTCACTTCTACTGTATAATCACAAAGGATTTGATTTAGGTCACACCTGAATGCCTACTTTGGGTTTCCCTAGTTTCTCTGAATTTGGCAATAAGGAGTTCATGATCTGAGCCACAGTCAGCTCCCGGTCTTGTTTTTGCTGACTGTATAGAGCTTCTCCATCTTTGGCTGCAAAGAATATAATCAATCTGATTTCGATATTGACCATCTGGTGATATACATGTGTAGAATTGTCTCTTGTGTTGTTGAAAGAGGATGTTTGCTATGACCAGTGCGTTCTCTTAGCAAAAACTCTATTAGCCTTTGCCCTGCTTCATTTTGCACTTCAAGACCAAATTTGCCTGTTACTCCAGGTATCTCTTGACTTCTGCTTTTGCATTCCGGTCCCCTATGACGAAAAGGACAACTCTCATATACTTGGGAATTTCCTTTAAAAAGTAAAAATAAAACTAATGCTCATCCCCTCCTGCAAGAGCAATAAATTACAACTAGCTGTTGAAGAATCATTAACAGCAGGATGCTGGAACCCACCAAAAAAAGATACCCAAAGTCCAGAGACAAAGAAGAAGCTGCAACAAAATGGAAGGAGATGCACAAACATGATAAAATCAAAAAGCACAACCAGAGGGTGGGCAACACACAATCTGGAGAACAATAATATCAAAGAAGTTCTCCCATAGTTGTGAAGGTTCTGAACCTCACATCAGGCTTCCCAGCCTGGGGATGTGACAAACGGACTGGGAATCCCCAAGGAATCTGACTTTGAAGTCCAGTGAAATTTGGTTACAGGACTTACACAGGACTGGGTGAAATAGAGACTACACCATTGGAGGGCACAAACAAAATCTTGAGTGTGTCAAGACCCAGGGGAAAGGAGAGTGACCCTACAGGAGAATGAGCCAGACCTACCTACTAGTGTTGGAGGTTCTCCTGTGGAGGTGTGGGTTGCCAACGGCTCACCATGGGGATTGAGACATTGGCAGCATCAGTCCTAGAAGGGGCCCCTTGGCATAAATCCTCTTGGAGGTCATCATTAATGCTACCATAGAGCCCGCAGTCCCCAGGGCTGGGTCAACTCAAGCCAAACAACTAGTAGGGAGCACAACCTAATCCTTTAGGGGAAAATTGGGTTAAAGTTTTACTGAGCACAGCTCTGCCCACCAGAACAAGACTGAGCTTTTCCTACCAGCAGTCCCATCCCTTTAGGAGGCTTATACAAGCCTTTCAGCCTCATCTTCCAGAGGGCAGACAGAAGTAAGAAGAATGGTAATTCCACGGTGGCTAGAAAAAAAGCTACATTACAGAAAGTTAATCAGGATGACAGAGCAGAGAATTATGTCCCAGATGAAGGGACAATATAAAACCCCAGAAAAACAACTAAATGAAGTGGAGATAGATAATCTTTCAGAATAAGAATTCGGAATAATGATAGTGAAGTTGATTCAGTATCTCAGAAAAGAATGGAGAAGATACAAGAAACGTTTACCAAAGATCTAGAAAAACTAAAGAACAAACAAACAGAAATGAATAATACACTAGAAGGAAACAATAGAAGATTAACTGATTCAAAAGAAGGGAAAAGTGATCTGGAGGACAGAACGGTGGAAATCACTGCCACAGAACAGAATTTAGAAAAAAGAAAGAAAAGAAAAATGAAGACACCTTTGGGACAATATTAAACACACCAGCATTCACAGTACAGAGGCCCAGAAGGAGAAGACAGAGAGAAAGAACATGAGAAAATATTTAATGAGATAATAGCTGAAAAGTTCCCTAACATGGCAAAGAAAAATTCAACCAATCCAGGAAGCACTGAGAGTCCCAAGCAGCATAAATCCAAAGAAGAAAACACCAAGACACACAATAATCAAAAAGATGAAAATTAAAGATAAAATATTAAAAGCAACAAGTGAAAAACAACAAATAACATATAAGGGAATTCCCATAAGGTTATCAGCTGATTTCTCAACAGAAACTCTACAAGACAGCAGGGAATGGCATGATATATTTAAAGTGATGAGACTAAAGAAGGTACAGTCAAGAATATTCTACCCAGTAAGATTCTCATTCAGATTTGATGGAGAAATCAAAAGCTATCCAGACAAGCAAAAGTTAAGAGAATTTAGCACCACCAAATGAGCTTTACAATAAATACTTAAGTAATTTCTCTAGGCAGGAAACACAGAGAAGGAAAAGACATACAGAAAACAACTAAGAAAATGGTAACAGGATCATACATATCAATAATTACCTTAACTATAATGAACTAAATGCACCAACCAGAAGACATAGACTGGCTGCATGGATGAGAACATGTGCAGGTTTGCACTTCCACTCACAGCATTTCTACTGAACCCCCCAAATTGTATGTAATTATTTTATATTGTTAGGTTAACCATGTTTCCATTATGGCTTGCAATTGTAATTAAATTTAATTTTTTGTCTAGCTATTGATAAACATTGAAAACTGATAAACATTATATACTGCTGTGATTATGTAATTATTATTCACTAAATACCATTCTATCATGAATGATTAATGGAAAATAATAGAACTCTATTATTTAAAACTATCATTTAATTTAAAAATTGTAATCACTATTTAAAATCCAGATGCAAAACAGAATTATCTTGGAATTTTTTGAAAAATAGAAATGCCCAGATATTGCTACAATTCTCCAGAGTTCCAGATATGTTCTAATAAGCAGCCATGTTTAAAAACAATGGAACTATATGATGATCTTTTAGTTTTATCTAGCTTGTTTCATTTTTTCTTTTTCATAATCAGTACTCCCATTTCATTTACTTTATGTTTTTCAGCTTCTCCATCTCTTTTTGTTGTTTTGTTGTTGTTGTTCCTAATCAACCTTTTATCAAACATGCAGAAAAGCTATTCTATGTATATATGAATATATATATATATATATATATAAGAAAATTTATAAATTTTTGCCTAGCTAAAAAACTTTATGACATTTTGATTCCACCTGTTTAGTTAGTATGAATAGAATGCTACACTACTAATTTATATTCACTAAAAAATTTGATATACTTCCATGTATTTTCACACCTAGTGTTACTGCTAAGAAACTAGAAAATTTATTACCTTCATGATTAAAAAAAATAATAATAAACGAGGGTTGAAATTTCTAATCCAATTCTGAGACTATAAAGAAATACTAAATTGTAAAAAAGAAAAAGAAAACAAAACAGAAAATTAATTAACAAGTGACCAAAACTATCCCTAAGAAAAGAAATGCAATAACCAAAATGATTGCCAGAGGAGGCTTACAAACAGCTGAGAAAAGAAGAGAAGCAAAAGGCAAAGGACAAAATGAAAGACATACTCATCTGAATGCAGAGTTCCAAAGAATAACAAGGAGAAATAAGAAAGCCTTCTTAAGTGAACAATGCAAAGAAATAGAGGAAAATAACAGAATGAGAAAATCTAGAGATCTCTTCAAGAAAATTAGAGATATCAAGGAAATATTTTATGCAAAGATGGGCACAATAAAGGACAGAAAAGTATGAACCTAACAGAAACAAAAGAGATTAAGAAGCGGTGATAAGAATACACAGACGAACTGTACAAAAAAGGTGTTAATGACATGGATAACAACAATGCTATGATTACTCATCTAAAGTCAGACATTCTGGAGTGTGAAATCAAGTGGGCTTTAGGAAGTATTACTACGAACAAAGTTAGTGGAGGTGATAGAATTCAAGCTGAGCTATTTCAAATCCTAAAAGATGATGCTGTCAAAGTGCTACACTCAATATGCTAGCAAATTTGGAAAACTCGGCAGTGGCCATGGGGCTTGAAAAGATCAGTTTTTATTCCAGCCCCAAAGAAAGGCAATGCCAGAGAATGCTCAAAGTACCATACAATTGCTCTCATTTCACATGCTAGCAAGGTAGTACTCAAAATCCTTCAAGCTAGGCTTCAACTGTACATGAACTGAGAACTTCCAGATGTTCAAACTGGATTTAGAAAAGTCAGAGGAGCCAGAGATCAAATTGCCAACACCCGATGGATCGTCGAAAAAGCACGAGAATACCAGAAAAACATCTGCTTCACTGACTATGCTAAGGCCTCTGACACAACAAACTGGAAAATTTTTAAAGAGATGGGAATACCAGACCACCTTAACTACCTCCTGAGGAACCTGTATGCAGGTCAAGAAGCAACAGTTAGAACGAGACTTGGTTCAAAATTGGGAAAGGAGTACATTAAGGCTGTAATTGTCACCCTGCTTATTTAACTTATATGCAGAGTACATCATGTGAAATGCAAGGCTGCACAAAGCTCAAGCTGGAATCTACATTGTGGGGAGAAATCTCAATAATCTCAGATATGCAGTTGACAACACCCTAATGGAAGAAATTGAAGAGAAACCAAAGAGCCTATTGATGAAAGTGAAAGAAGAGAGTGGGAAATCTGGCCTAAAACTCAACATTCAAAAAACAAAGATCATGGCATCTTGTCCCAACACTTCATGGCAAACAGATGGGGAAACAATGGAAACAGTGACAGACTTTATTTTCTTGGGCTCCAAACTCACTGCAGATGGTGACTGTGGCCATGAAATTAAAAGACACTTGCTCCTTGGAAGAAAAGCTATGACCAACCTAGACAGCATATTAAAAAGAAGATACATCATTTTGCTGACAAAGGTCCATATAGTCAATGCTACGGTTTTTATAGCAGTCATGTACAGATGTATGAATTGGACCATAAAGAAGGCTGAGCACCAAAGAAATGATGCTTCTGAACTGTGGTGTTAGAGGAGACTCTTGAGAATTCCTTGGACTGCAAGGAGATAAAACCAATAAATCCTAAAGGAAATCAATGCTGCATATTCATTGGAAGGACTGATGCTGAAGATCCAATACTTTGGCCACCTGATTTGAAAAGCCAACTCACTGGAAAAGACTGATGCTGGGAAAGATTGAGGGCAGGAGGAGAAGGGGACAACAGAGGATGAGACAAATGGATGGCATCATTGACTCAATGGACATGAGCTTAAGCAAATTCTGGAAGATAGTGAAGGACAGGGAAGTCTGGCATGCTTCAGTCCATGGGATCGCACAGAGCCAGACACAACTGAGCAACAACAGTATTATTTATCAACTATTCAAACTTCACAAAGTTTTATGCTATGTCCACTATTTGTTTTCATAGGACTTCACATTGTGTTTAGTTGCACTGAGCAATTTCAGCTGCATGAAACAAATTCTGGTAAATCCTTTTCATTTTTATTCTATTACAATTATTTTCTAGTTTTCCTTGTTATGGCTTCTTAGATATACCCATCATTTAACAGTGGACATTTAATTTCCAAATCCCTGGCTTTTGTTTAAAATATCTTTAATATTAATTTCTGTTTGATACTCATTGCTCATTTAAATTCTTTCTTCTGTGAAATCACCCTCTTTTTTTCAGTCTAACTTTATTGAGGCTTTTGATGGATAAGTTGAAGATCTCTATTGGTAAATGTCACATTGCACTTGAAAATATGTGAGTTATTTTCAAATATCTTTTGATATTGATTTCTGACACAATTCCACAGTGATAACAGAACAGACTCTGCATGATTTCAATACCTTTAGAGCATGAAATTTTTGCACCTGGTTTTTATGTCCCTGGATATGTTCCAGTGTCTCCTAGTTTACAGTCTTTGGGAACTTGAATAGAATTTGTATCCTACTGTTGTGTGAAAACTGTACAAATCTTAATTATGTTGAATTAGTTCACAATGATCTTCAGGTCTACTTAATCTTTCTACTTCTCTGTATATTCATTCTATTAATTTTTTAGAGTTTGATAATGAAACTCTGACTAAAAATCTTAGTTTATCTAAATATGTTAAAAATATATGTTAAAAATAATTGTAACATATAGTGGAACTATATGTTTGTTCTGTATTTTCCAAGTCTGCTGTAAATGTGTTATCATATGTTCATAATTTAAAATCAAATAAAAGAACTATCATGTGATCAAAGATAAATGCATGTCAATGTTACTGCAGCACAGTTTCCAAAACCAAGACATGGAAGCAATCTACATGCTTAAGAAGATGTGATACACACTCACACACATGCTCTGGAATATTACTCAGCCATAAAAAGGAATTAAATTTTGCCATTTGCAGCAATATGGATGGACCTAGACAATATAATACTTAGTAAAATAAGTTAGAGAAAGACAAATATTATATGATATCAGTTACATGGGGAATCTAAAAAGTAACAAAAATGAAGTTATATATATATATATATATATATATATATATATATATATATATATATATAAATAGAAATAAACTCACAAACATAGAAAACAAATTTACGGTTACCAAAGGGGGAAGGGAGAGGGGAAAGGACAAATTGGGAATATGGGATTAACAGGTACAAACTACTATACATAAAATAGATAAGCAAGAAGATTTACTATATAACACAGTGAAATATACTCAATATCTTATAATAACCTGTGTGGAATATAATCTGTGAAAGAAAACAGAATTACTGTGCTGTACACCTTAAACTAACAAATATTGTAAATTAACTATGTTCAAATAAAAATAAAAAGATCATGTTCATGCACATAA
Source organism: Bos indicus (assembly GCF_029378745.1). NCBI lineage: Eukaryota > Metazoa > Chordata > Mammalia > Artiodactyla > Bovidae > Bos > Bos indicus. The sequence goes on along the minus strand of NC_091764.1, from coordinate 41,928,959 downwards.
AAAATTATAATCTTATAGTTTTATCATTCAAAAATCAAAAATCAGTATCACTGGACAGGGCATTCTGGTGGCTCTAGGGGAGAATCTGTTACCTTGGCCTTTTTAAATTATAGGGCCACTCACATTCATTGACTCATTGTCATCTTCCGCCATGCTCAAAGCCAGCAGCAGAGGTTAATTTCTTCTTATCATACCACCTGACTTCTCTCTCTTTTCCCTATTTAAAGACCCACTGGACCCATTCAAATAATATAGTTTAACCTGCCCATTTTAAGATTAGCTGATTAGCAACCTAAATATTCCATCTACTGCCTTAATTCCCCTTTGCCATGCTATGCAACATTCACAAGTTCTGGGGATTAAGACTTAATCATTTGATTGGGGAAGGGGGCTGGATATTATTCTGCTTACCATGAAAGGAAACGTGGCAAATGATATACGACTCCACATCAAGTAACCATCTACTGATAGTGTTGTGCTTAGTCACTCAGTTGTGTCTGACTCTTTGTGATCCCATGGACTGTAGCCTGCCAGGCTCCTCTGTCCATGGGATCCTCCAGGTAAGAATACTGGAGTGGATTGCCATGCCCTCTTCCAAGGGATCTTCCCAACCCAGGGATTGAACCCAGCTCTTCCGTATTGCAGGCAGCTTCTTTACTATCTGAGTCACCATGGAGACCCTCTACTGATACAATATTGGTTAAAAAGAATATTAAGTGATTTCAGTCTGTATATATAATTTCTAAATATATATCAGTAAATACAGTGGCAGGAAAGTCTGAGCAGAGGAACCACAGGATAAGATCTCTCCTCGTTAGATAAATCAATCTATATAAAAAGTTAGCTGAGTCTTCAAAAGAGACAAAAAGTCTAGCAGCTGAAAAGTTGAGAACATGCTGTCTGAAAAGTATCTAACACCAATGTATTTTAACTACTGAAATCAACCTAAGAGTTGGTTAACTGCAAGAAATAAATTTGAGAGGAGTTCTGCAAAAAAATTTCAATTCAAACTCAGGATATAGAGGGGTGCAATGACAAGGAAAGACAATCCTAGACTGGAGATATCAGATAACTGAAAAGTAGGAACTACTGTTTATATAGACTAGTCATCTGGCTTTTTTCTTTTCTAGAAGTTTATCCTTTGGGAATATATATTAATGAATAATAAACACATTGACGTAAATCTACACAGCCTCATATTTGACAATGTAGTCCTAGATACAACACCAAAAGCATAAGTAGTGAAAGAAAGAGTAGATAAAGTGGGCTTGATCAAAATTTAAAATGTTTTGCATCAGAGAAGATTACCAAGAAGGTGAAAATACAACCTTGAGAAAGGGAGAAAATATTTGTAAATCATGTATCAGATAAGGGTCTAATATCCATAATATAAAAAGAACTCTTACAAATCAAAAATAAATAACCCAAAATAAAAATGGACAAAGGATCTGAATAGATATTTCTCCAAAGAACTACAAATGATCAATAAGCACATGAAAAGATGCTTCATCTCCTTGGTATTAGGAAAATATAAATTAAAGCCACAAACATATACTATTACATATCCAACAGGATGAGTTGTGATTAAAACAATAAGATAGGATACCAAATGTTGACAAGGATTTGGAAAAACTAGAATCCTCATATATTGCTCATGGAAATATTAAATATTAAAACTACTCTGGAAAACTGAAATACCTTTAAAAATTAAACAAACACTAAACATAGATCCAGTAATTCTACTCCTACATACCTACTCATCAAAAATGAAAACATATGTCCATACAAAGACGTGTGCAAATATACACAGCAAGATTATTCAAAATAGCCTAAAACTTAAGAACAATCCTAATATCCAACCAAATTGTGAAGAGATAAAGTACAGTATAGCCAGCAAACACATTATCAGTCTGTAATGAAAAGGAAGGAACTATTAACACATGCAACAAAATGGATGAAACTCAAAAATATATTACAAATGAAACACCTCAGCCTCAAAAGACTAAATATGTTATGATTCCTTTTATTAAACGTTTCTAGAAAAGGCAAAGCTATACAGACAGAACAGGCTTCCCTGGTGGCTTGGCGGTAAAGAATCCACCTATCAATGCAGGAGATTCGGGTTCCATCCCTAGGTCGAGAAGATCCCCTGGAGAAGGAAATGGCAACCCACTCCAGTATTCTTGCCTGGAAAATCTCATGGACAGCTAGGGGAGCTACAGTCTGTGGAGTCACAAAGAGTCAGACACGATTCAGCAACTAAATAAACAACAATACTGCTAATCCACTTTAACCAACTCTTTTTCATAGCACTTAATAATTTCTAACATATTACGGTGTTGTTTGGTTGTTAAGTCATGTCTGACTCCTTTGGGACCCCAGTGACTAAAGACCACCAGGCTCCTCCGACCATGTGATTTCCCAGGCAAGGATACTGGAGTAGGGTACCATTTCCTACTCCAGGGGATCTTTCTGACCCAGGAATCAAATCCACGTCTCTTGCATCTTCTGTACTGGCAGGCAGATTCTTTACCACTGTGCCACCTTAGGAAGCCCTTATATTGGCCTACAGTTGGGCAAAAGCATCTAACACAAAGCCTATTTTATAGAAAACTACTGAAAAACTCATGAAATTATTGAGTACTATACTGAAAGTAAAAAACAGAATTGTTCTAAGTATAACAACTGCTCCTTCCTCTGATTAAATGGTTGACTGGGAGCTGTGCAGCAATGCCACTGCCTCACATCAGAAGAGTGTACCCTACTGCATGTTATTAGCCCAGGAAAAGATCAAAATAAAGTACAGTTTCTGCTGACTGCATATTGATTTCACCCCATCATAAAGTAGAAAAATCATTCAAATCACTGTAAGTTGGGGACCATCTATATTAAAGTCACTCAAATATTTGTTGGGCCTTCTCTTTCTGCTTTGGGAGATGTCTGTGACAGGAAGGAGCCAGGAAGCCTAGCTCCCTTCGTAAAAAAAAAAAAAAAAAAAAAAAATTTGTTGAATAAATGAAATTTAGGTTCCTGCAAATCTGCCAAGTAGACCACCCTGAAGTGTACATCTTCCCTAGTTCTCAAAAAAAAAAAAAAAAAGGCAAATTAACATTTGGGATCTACTGGCCCATGGGTAGCCCAGCCCTTTACTCATGGCCATAGCAACTTGAGTCGTGGGAAAAATAATCTAATGGCAAACACTGCCCACAATGATATAAATAGCTGTAGACTGAACTTATAGACTTAACACAGTGTTAGGTGAAGTGAGGAAATTCCTCAGTTTGGGAGTATGACATACAAAGTTTTGCCTCAACTGCAGCCTGCAGCCACCCACACAAATCTAACATAATACTATTAGATGGGTTTTTAAATTGTATCCCAAGGTGCTTTTATTTAGCCACAAGTCAAATTAACAACTAAAAAGAATTCTTCCAACTGGAATTTTAGCTGTAAACTCAAAGTAACTGACAGATTCTTATTTATCCATGGTGCCAACAATACTTTACAAACTATTCAAAATATGCACTGTAGAGGACTCTGGGAAATTTACAATCTATGTTTAAAGAAACCATCTTAAGGAGGAAGGGTCATTGATTCTTGTAAGCCAAGAACTGGCCATCTTTAAGATCAAATGATAGCTCATGGGTAAGTTTTTACAAGAGACCATGCATAGAAATATAAAGAAATAAGGAAAAACAGACCTCTAGTAGAAGACAATATCACAATTCCTCATCTGTCAAACAAAAATAAGTAGTATCTAATCTGTTATTACTCAGATTGCAGTGAGACTAAAATGAAATTAGAAGGTACTTAAGAGCCCAAAGAAATATGTATATATTTTGTACTTGTAATATACATTTTTTACATTGTTCTCTTATCCTTCCTCTCAGATTCCTTGTAGACAGCAACTCTAATCTTTGCCCTGAAATGCTAAGCATTTACCAAACTACAATGCCTAAGGGTTCTCCATATATCAATGCCATCAAAGAAACATTTTTAGTAGAATAAGAATTCTAAGACAAAATATTAAAAAGTCTTTTTCTCAGTGCAAGATGCTTATCTTTATTCCATTATATTTAAAAAATAAATCTTATGTTTTGCAGATTTTAGCACTCTCTCTATACGAATGTTTTCATCTCATTATCACAACCAAGATGAAGGAAATGGAATCATGCATAAATAAACTATAAGAGAAAGAAGGAGAATGGACTTGCTTAAGGGAATTGAAATGTGGGGAATATGCCTTTTTAGACACTATTAAGATGCTAATGTTTTTATTTTGTGCCAGTCAACTGAAATATTTTAACATATTTATGTTAGCCACTGATGATCCCTCAGTTTAAGACTGAAATCTTCAAAAAACCTGAGAGATAAATTTCAGAAAGAAACCAGCTTAGATACATGCCATGTTAACCAAACAGCTTAGAAGTTCATTAAGCTCATTTATGTGTCCTACATTTTTTGAACACTGAGTTAGATGCATGGAGCACAGGATAACTATAAACTAGTAGAGGACAGAAGCATAAAAATGAATTATTGCAATACTGTGCAATAGGTGGCAATAACAGAAACCTATAAGAAGGTTATGATAAACCTGGTAAAAAAGAAGAGTTATAAATTTCACAGACAATATTCATGAAAAGTAACAAAAATATCCCACATTATTTGAGTACAAAATGCTGTTATCTCTCTTAAATTGCTATGATAGCCTTCTCTATTTTCTTTAATTGTTTTCTTGCTGGAGCCATCATCTCTCCTCAGAGACATTCCCATGCATCAGACATTACTGTATTTCTAAAACATTTGTCTGATTATATTATTCCTTATTATAAAACTTTCAATTCAAACTCTTTATTATGCTATGTACAACTTCAGCATGTCTCCTACAAATCTAATCCATCCTCCAAAGTCCAGACAGTGACCACACTAGCATTCTAGCCCATACTGAATTTTTCCTTCTCTGAACTCCTACATCATGAATTTATTGGCTCTCTAATTCATCTTATTCTATCTTGTCATACACTGTCCTTTGCTACTTCTTTAATGATAAATTTTTTCCCATATAGAATATAAAATCTTTAATCTCCAAATCCACTATTTGTACTTGTTTTGGAAAAAGCATAAATTCCATAAGTACTTGTTGAAATACATGGTAACTATTGCAAAAATTATTCTTTAGTTGATCTATCATGTAAAAATAGGTTCAAAGATGATAAAGTTAATCATCTATATGCTATCAGATAGATTTAAGAAAGTTATTGTATATTATTTAAAAGTTAATATTTATTACATTTTAAACTCTCTCATATTGTTAAATGTTGCTTGGCAGCCAGGTTAGGAGCTTCATGGCCTTTATAACCACAACTTTTCCTTATGCTTATATGATTTTTTTAAAGAAGAAAAAGAATCCCACTATTTTTAAGTGAATGCTCCAAAAATCATCTGGCTCCATATTCATTTATTTACTAAACAAATACTTATTAAATAACTACTATGTGCCAACCACTAGAAAAAGAACACTGAATAAAACAGATTAAAGTATCTAATCTCAAGTAGCTTAAATTCTAGTTAGGAGGAAGTCAGCAAATATAATACCCAATGGTGATAAGTGAAAAGGAAAAAACTAAAGCAGAAAAGGGAATAGGGGATCAGGGCTGAGGAAACAAGCAGGTTACTCTTTTATATACAGTCGTGAGAGAGGGTCTTATGATTAGTGAAATAATATTTGATATAACAATTGAGCAAAGGCTTGAAGAAAGAGAAGTCATGTAGATATCTGGAGGAAGAGCATTAACAGACAAAAGAGAACAGCCAAGTGTAAAGGTACTCTAATAAGCACTTGCTTTTAAAAATATATAAAGATGAATAAAGTGTGTAGTTTGTAAGACATAGGTAAACTTTAAAGGTGTGCCTTTAAAGAAAAGTAATTAATGAACAGCTTGTAAGACACAGCTAGAATTCATAAGACAACTTGAATACACAAATGGAATTAGTAAGTAAAGCATGTGTCCCTAAACAGAGATAGGAATGTAAGGACTGAGAGAAACCTAAATTCTTGAGGCACTAAATATTCAAGAGGTTCTAGATATAATGTGATCCAGATCCATTCACAGTATACATGAATACTAAATAATCATAAGACATGAGGTATTCTTTACGTACAAGGCCTTAATTTGGTTATCCCACATGTTCTTTGTCCAAAAAATACAAAGAAAACAGCTGCTTAGTGACCTAATTGGCAAGCTACGGTTAAGGCCAGGCATACTAGACCTGGGGCTCTCTTGTAGAGCAAGCATATGGCACCAGTACTACCAAGGCTAGGCCTCTCCCTCACTTCAATTCTGGTCCTCTCTGCAGTTAAAGCAGAGAGGAAAAAACATAACAAAACTGTGTATCTCAAGATTAAGGGAAATGTGGTCCTAGACTTCCTTCTTGTTGTTGTTCAGTCACTAAGTCATGTCTGACTCCTCGCAACCCCATGGACTGCAGCACGCCAGGCGTCTCTGTTCTTCACTATCTCCCAGAGATTGCTAAAACTCATGTCTATTGAGTCAATGATGTTACCTAACCATCTCATCCTCTGCTGCCCTCTTGTCCTCTTGCACTCAATCTTTCCCAGCATCAGCCTTTTCCAATGAGTTGGCTCTCGCATCAGCTGGCCAAAGTATTGGAGCTTCAACATCAGTCCTTAAAATGAATGTTCAGAGTTGATATCCTTTAGGATTGACTGGTTTGACCTCCTTGCTGTCCAAGGGACTCTCAAGAGTCTTCTCCAGCATCACAATTCAAAAGCATCAGTTCTTTGGCACTCAGTCTCCCTTATGGTCCAACTCTCACATCCATACATGACTACTGGAAAAACCATAGCATTGACTACATGGACCTTTGTCACTAAAGTGATGTGTCTGCTTTAATGATGCTGTCTAGGTTTGTAATAGCTTCTCTTTTAAGGAGCAAGTGTCTTTCAATTTCGTGACTGCAATCACTGTCCACAGTGATTTTGGAGCCCAAGAAAATAAAGTCTGTCACTGTTTCACTTTTTTCCCATCCATTTGCCATGAAATGATGGGACTGAATGCCATGATTTTTGTTTTGTGAATGTTGAGTTTTACTCCAGCTTTTTCACTCTCCACTTTAACCTTCATCAAGAGGCTCTTTAGTTCCTCTTCGCTTTCTGCCATAGGGGTTTTGACATCTGCATATCTGAGGTTGTTGATATTTCTTCCTGCAATCTTGATTCCAGTTTGTGTCATCCAGCCCTGCATTTTGCATGCTGTACTATGCATACAAGTTAAATAACCAGGGTGACAATATAGAATTGACATATTCTTTTCAAAGTTTTGAATCAGTCCATTGCTGCATGTCCTGTTTTAACTGCTGCTTCTTGACCTGCACAGGTTTCAGGAGGCAGGTAAGGTGGTCTGGTATTCCCATCTCATTAAGAGTTTTTCATGGTTTGTTGTGATCCACACAGTCAAAGGCTTTAGCATAGTCAATGAAGCAGAGTAGATGTGGTTTTTTTTGGAATTCTCTTGTTTTTCTAGGATCCAATGGATGTTGGCAATTTGATCTCTGGTTCCTCTTCCTCTGCCTTTTCTAAATCCAGCTTGTACATCTGGAATTTCTTGGTTCACATATTGCTAGAGACTAGCCTGAAGGATTTTGAGCATTGTCTTGCTAGCCTGTGAAATAAATGCAATTATCGGGGAGTTTGAACATTTTTGGCACTGCCTTCTTTGGGACTGGAATGACAATTGACCTTTTCCAGTCCTGCAGCCACTGCTGAGTTTTCCAAATTTGCTGGTATATTGAGTACAGCACCTTAACAGCAACATCTGCTATGATTTTAAATAGCTCAGGTGGAATTTCACCACCTCCACTAGCTTTGTTTATAGTAATGCTTCCTAAGGCCCACTTCACTTCACACTCCAGGATGTCTGGCTGTAGGTGAGTGACCACATCATCATGATTATCTGGGTCATTAAGACCTTAATGTTTAGTTCTTTTGTGTATTCTTGCCACTACTTCTTAATTTCTTCTGCTTTTGTCAGGTCCTTGCCATTTCTGTCCTTTATTGCAACCATCTTTGCATGAAATGTTCCCTTGTTATCTCCAATTTTCTTGAAGAAATCTCTAGTCTTCCCTCATTCTATTGTTTACCTCTATTTCCTTGCATTGTTCACTTAAGAAGGCTTTGTTATCTCTCCTTGCTATCCTCTGGAGCTCTGCATTCAGTGGGGTATATCTTTCCCTTTCACTTCTCTTTTCTCAGTCCTCCTCAGACAATCACTTTGCCTTCTTGCATTTCTTTTTCTTGGGGATGGTTGTGATCACCACTTCCTATACAATGTTACGAACCTCTGTCCATAGCTCTTCAGGTACTCTGTCTACTAAATCTAATCCCTTGAATCTATTCATCACCTCCACTGTATAATCATAAGGGATTTGTTTTAGGTCATATCTGAAAGGTCTAGTGGTTTTCCCTACTTTCTTCAATTTAAGCCTTAATTTTGTGGTTTTCCTCTATCCACAACTGTCTTTACAGTTTTGGATGTTCAGCACCTACTTTAGGTAATGGAATAGGAAAATAAAGTCTGGGAATCTTTTAAACACTGGATCAGGAGGGTCTTCAACTGCTGCTAATTTCTTGCTGCTACTGCTACTGCTGCTAAGTCGCTTCAGTCGTATCCGACTCTGTGCAACCCCATGGACTGCAGCCTATCAGGTTCCTCCGTCCATGGTATTTTCCAGGCAAGAGTACTGGAGTGGGTTGCCATTGCCTTCTCCTGTAACTGCATAGTGATACACCAATTCAATTTACTGCTATGGGGGAAAAACACCATTTAATGAGACATGAAGACAAAGCACAAACCTGACTAAAGGGACACACGCTGTGGACCACAGCATTGCTATGACCAGAGCAAGTGGGGGGACAGGGGAGGGGAGATGGATGGGTAAACTACAGCCTCGGGGGCAGGAGGGAGGGTCTGGATTGATGACGACTAAGCAGACAACAGGATGAGACAGGAAATCAAAACCAATGATGAAAGCAGACACACCATCAGAGAGCTCCAACAGCAAGGAAAACATACAGAACAGTTCTTTTACAAATATTGGGAAAGAAATCAAGCATGAAACCACAGAGAAATCGTCAGAAGAATTTTAAATATCAACTAATTAGCCAATGATGCAAATTATAAAAACAGTGTGTCAAAAGACCACAAAAAATTTCTTGCTAACTACAGCCAATTGCTGTGTCCCATACTATCACTGGGTATAGAAATAGAGAAAAGATGGTTTAGTATGAAACCATTCTTCTGGGGTTTTATCTTGTTCCTTCATCTGAAATAAATTCATCTAACACTTCATTTTGTCTAAATTTCTATTTGTATTTTGGGGATAGTTACATTTCTCAACCTGGAGAAGTGGCCCTCTGTAGGTGATGTTCTATGCATCCTAGCAGTATACCTCCCTCTCATCATACAAGGGTCAGGGACTATTTGATCCTAGGACAGTGTCAGGCCAGTCGGACTGACAGTTTCTTGCTTTGGTGTCTGCTCCCAGGTGGGCAGAGCTGGGCCCTGGCCCTCTGGTAGATAAGGCCATGGCTAGGGGTTTGTCCAGGGATGGCTGTGGGCTCTGGAAGTCTTTAGGCAGCTGATGTGTTGGGGGCTGGGTTCCTGCCTGGTTAGTTTTTTGTCCTGAGGAATCCCAACACAGGAGCCTACAAATTGTTGGGTGGGGCCACATCTTGGTCCTAATAAGTCAAGAAAAATATCCAACTCTGGGAGAATTCACACAGATGGATTCTCCCCAATATGTCTACCACCAGTGTTTATGACCCCAGGGTGAGCCACAGTACCCCCTTGCCCCAGAGCTCCCCAGCAGACCCTCCAAGATCAGCAGGTAGGTCTGACCCAGGCTCCTATGAAGTTACTGCTTTTGCCCTTGGGTCCAGTGCATGTAATAATTTGTGTGTACCTTTTAAGAGTGAAGTCATGCTTTCCCCAGTCCTGAGGAACTCCTGCAATTAAGCCTCATTTCAAAGCCAAATGCTTTAGAGGCTCCTCTTCCCAGTGCCAGACCTTTGGGCAGAAGAGCCTGATGTGGGGCTCAGAATTCTCACTCCTGTGGGAGTGCCTCTGCAATATAATTATTCTCCAAAATTCTGAAGAATATCTTATCTCTAAAAGAAAACAAAAGAGAAATGTACCACCAAAGATATGCATAAAGACGGTACATCAGAAACCAGAACCAAAAATAATCTAAAGAGAAAATGGTTAATTATACCAAAGGAATAAAATATCTTTTGTATTAGTTTTATCAAGTTTCATGGAAACAAGTGGCTTTATAGAATTATATTAATGGAAACCAAACTAAAAGATTAATTTAAACTAAGAGAATAAATATTTACTGAGCATCCACCTTTTGAAAAGTCCTATGTTTGACACTGGTGAGAAATAAAGGTAAGACAAGAGTTCATTCTCACAGAGGATGCATCTCAGAAAACATAGACACAGTCCTCCTTTAAAAAAAATTAAAAAACAAGACAAAATAAGTACTGAAAAGGAGAATCAAAAATGTGTTCTAGGAATCAAGGGGAATTACTGTTAAAAGGAAATCAGGAGCCAATATTTTATAGTAACTTTAAAAGAAGTATAATCTACAGAATTTTTAAATCACTATGTTGTATAGCTGAAGCTAATATAATATTGCACAACTATATCTCATGAAAAAAAAAATAAATAAAAATACTTTTTAAAAACCTAAACGTTTTAAACTATAAAAGTGGGGGGGGGGGAGAAAATCAGAAAAAGGTCAGAGACTATACAGTACAGTGAAAAGGAAAAATAGAACATTTGTAAAGAATATTTGCTACAGTAAGGAAGCTGTAGTTTCAGAAGAGCCAAAAGATCTGAGAATAATATGGGACAATAAACTCATTTCTGGGTCAAAACAAATAAGACTATATGGAAAGTAGAGTGTTTAAAAAACCAAAATTTTCAAATTTTTTGCCAAGTTGCTCTATTTATAAAATTTGAAAAACATTTAGCACTGTGACCCAAATTCTGAACTATAGTTACCTCATTTGTAAAGTAACTTACTTATTGCATTTGTTATGAGGATAAAATGAAACAGTGAGTTTTTACAAAGCAACATAGCCAGAGCACAGATGGTAAAGTAACTGCCTGTACTGGATAGCTTCCCTTGTAGCTCAATTGGTAGAAAACCTGCCTTCAAGGCAGGAGACCCGGATCTGATTCCTATGTTAGGAAGATCCCCTGGAGAAGGAAATGATGACCCACTCCAGTATTCTTGCCTGGAGAATCCCAGGGACAGAGGAGTCTGGCAGGTTACAGTCCATGGGGTCACAAGAGTCAGACACAACTTAGCGACTAAACCACTACCACCATAGCCAGAGCACAGGTGTAAAGTATCTGCCTGCAATGCAGGAGACCTGGGTTGGATCCCTGAGTCAAGAAGATGCCCTGGAGAAGGGAATGTCTACCCACTCCAGTATTCTTGCCTGGAGAATCCCATAGACAGAGAAGCCTGGCAGGCTACAATCCATGGGTCACTAAGAGTTGGACACAACTGAGCCACTGACTAACACTTTCACTTTCACACTGAAAAAAAATGCTTCAGATGAAAATTTAGCATTCCAAGGATTAAAAGGATTCTCATAATAAAATTTATCAACAATGGTAAAAGGCAAGTTCCCATAATTCTACAGATACTAAGACAAGTCAAAGAATTTGAGTGTTTGATGGAGGAACACTTGTCTAAGTGCCAAACACTAAATCAAAATCAGGGCCTAGAATATCAATCAAAACCCTGTCTTCACAAGATGTGTATAAAGTGTTTCCTCTTCTTAAATTCTTCTCAATTTTTTTCAAGAAAAAGTATTTTGATAGACACTTACCTTTGGAAAGGGAATTTCAGGATTAATAATGAATGTACTTATCAATTATATGTAATACAAAAAGAATTATATATACATATGAAAATCAATGTATTTGGGTCGGTCACAGTTGATCCAAAACATCTTTCAAACATCTGAGTCAACACACTTTCTTGCCAACTAGTTATGAATTGCAAATACACAAACGTGCACAGAAATAGGCAGCATATTTGAGCAATAAAAAGAAAATTATTTGTATATTGGTAAGACAAAAACAAAATCAAACAAAACTGGTGGCACAAAAAAAACTGTGTATTGGGACATTCTAAATAATTGACATAGGAATAATCTGGTTCTAGGAAAAGAAAGGTAATTACGTCTCTTAGGAAATTTTACACACTTAGGAAGGAACTCCAAATACATTTTATTTTATATAACACAAAAGAATCTCTAGTAGACATATACTAGAATATTGCTAATCTTTCTGAACTACCAAAACTACTTGGATAGAGCAAGAGGTCAGTCACTTCTGTTTAGAAAGAAAGGCAAAGTTATAATAGTAATTTAAAGGTTTGTTAGGTTTAGAAACATTTTCTTCAGATATTCTCTAAGGGGTTCTAGATTTTTTTTTAAATAAATGGAATCTTTTTCATATTTAGTGAAAATTTAGTTCTACCCTGGTAACACACATTTTATTACTGAAAAAGTGTGCATATGACTTGAAATCTAGAAAACATTCTATGAAGAATTACAAAATGAAATCCCAACCATTATATGATTGTTGTGTTTCTTCATTAAGCACTATTTGGCATCTGCTTGTGAGAACTGGCTTAATATATGTATTCATGACTCAAGAATATGTGTCATAAGAAATTAAAAACCAAGAGCCCAATAGTGAGCCTTTCTCATTTTAAGACAAGAATATACACCAATATTCTTCAAATACTCCCTCTTGACACAAATGCCTGAAGGTCTTTCATTTATCCATCCATTCACTTATCAAACACTTGTTGAACACCTAGATTCTCTTTGCAAATGAGTAAGGTAGGCAATTAGAATACAAAGATATAAACAAAGATACATACAATCCATGTCCTTATACTGCCCAGTCTAGAGTTTGTAAGATAAAGCATATGTACTGTCTAAAACTGTGCTAAAATCTAGTCAGTATGTTAACTTTTCTAATTATTAGAAAACTTCAACCATGTTTGATGATGTATATGTATGTGTATATGCAGTAGATATACAGCCATACCTCAGAAATATTGGAGGTTTCATTTCAGACCACCGGAATAAAGTCAATAAAGCACATCACACAATTTTTTTGCTTCCTAGTGCATCTAAAAGTTATGTTTATACTATATTACGGCAAGGAGATCCAACCAGTCCATTCTGAAGGAGATCAGTCCTGGGATTTCTTTGGAAGGAATGATGCTAAAGCTCAAACTCCAGTACTTTGGCCACCTCATGTGAAGAGTTGACTCATTGGAAAAGACTCTGATGCTGGGAGGGATTGGGGGCAGGAGGAGAAGGGGACAACAGAGGATGAGATGGCTGGATGGCATCACTGACTCGATGGACGTGACTCTGAGTGAACTCCGGGAGTTGGTGATGGACAGGAAGTCCTGGCGTGCTGTGATTCATGGAGTCGCAGAGAGTCGGACAGGACTGAGCGACTGAACTGAACTGAACTGAACAGTCTATTAAAGTTTGCAATAGCATTTATGATCAAAAAATATAAATATCGCAATTAAAAAATATTTTAGTGGTAAAAATGCTAACCATCAACTGTTGTAGTAGTAACATAAAAGATCACAGACTGATCACAGACCATTATTACAAATATAATAATGAAAAAGTTTGAAATATTGCAAAATTTACCAAAATGTGACACAGGAACACAAAGTGAGCTGTTGGAAAAATGGTGCTGATAGACTTGCTTGATGCAAGGTGGCCACAGATCTTCAGTTTATAAAAAATACAATATCTGAGATGCAATAAAGCAAAGTGCAATAAAATTATATGCTACATACGTAAGTATGTATACATGTGTGCACACACACACACACATACACTAACATATGTTTTTTTAAAAAATCTTTAATTCTAGATAGCTTATATGGTATGATATGAAAACAGCCCTGCTCTAGGAGTCAAGACCTACATTCTAGTCAGCTCAACTGTTTCTTAGCTACATGACCTAGGGCAGGTCACAACTTTTACCAACCTGTTTCTCAACACATAAAATGAAAGTAATTATACTTGTTTTACCTACTTCACAGGCTTGTTATGAAGATTAAACAGGAAAAAATATAACAGTGTATATTCAATTGTAGTTTTACTGTTGTTTTCAATAGTCATGTATGAATGTGAGAGTTGGACCATAAAGAAGGCTGAGGGCCAAAGAATGATGCTTTTGAACTGTGGTGCTGGAGAAGACTCTTGAGAGTCTCTTGGACTGTAAGGAGATCAAACCAGTAAATTCTAAAGGAAATTCACCCTGAATATTCATTGGAATGGCTGATCCTGAAGCTGAAGATCCAATACTTTGGCCACCTGATGTGAAGAGCCAACTCACTGGAAAAGACCCTGATGCTGGAAAAGACTGAAGGCAAAAGGAGAAATGGGCCCCAGAGGTTGAGATTGTTAAATAGCATCACCAACTCAATGGATCTGAGCAAATTCTGGGAGACAGTGGTGGACAGAGGAGCCTGGCATGCTAGAGTCCATGAGGTTACAAAGAGTCACATATGACTTAGCGACTGAACAAGAACAACAAATTAAATTGTAGAACTCTATTCAAATTTAAAATTTATTATAATGCAAATATGTGAACTTGTTATTTCAACTTCCAAAGCTTTGAAAACTGATAAATACCTCCATGTAAGTTTTTCAAGCAATATCAACTTAATAGCAAAGTCTTCATTCCTTTGAAGAATAATGCTGAAAACGTAATGAGATTTGAGTTAATGCTACAGAACAACCATTTGGCCAAAATTTCTCAAAGAAGCAGATATATCCTAATCACTTAGGAGCCTGTTAAACATATTGACTTGTAAATCTGATTTCTAGAGGGCTGAGTTTGGGAATCTATAAGTTTATCAAGTACGCAGGAGATTATTTACATACATTAAAATATAAGAGCCAGTAACCTATGGAGAAAGATCATCTTATCCTTCTGCCTTTACTAGCCAATAAGATTAAGAAAAAAAAAGTGTTTTGATTAGAAAATAAAACATCACATAGAAATACAGCTGCATTTTCCAGCTTCTTTAAAAATACTTTATTTAAAAAATAACATGTTAAATAATATGCTTAAGTAAGAATAACATTAAGAATAAATTAGTTTCACAAATTAAATAGTGCTAAAAATAAACACTACATCCAAAAGCAATTGGGAAATATACAATAAGAATTTTGGGCCATTAATATAAAGTCTTTTTTTCTGTTTAAAGTAAACAATTTAGCATAAATGCTACCAACTCCTTGCAATGTCACACTAACCATCATGGTTCATGATATAGAGGACCAGGTAAAATTATATAGTCAATAGTTCTGCAAGTATGCTTTCTATAATTTCAATGATAAATGAGAATTCTTACATGTTTCTAAATTGAATTTTCTATAAGTACAGACAAAGAAAGTAATGGAATTGTAAGAGCTCTTCTTGGCAAATTAAATATAAAATTAGTAATACCTACTGCTGCTGCTGCTGCTGCTAAGTCGCTTTAGTCGTGTCCGACTCTGTGCGACCCTATAGATGGCAGCCTACCAGGCTCCCCCGTCCCTGGGATTCTCCAGGCAAGAACATTGGAGTGGGTTGCCATTTCCTTCTCCAATGCATGAAAGTAAAAAGTGAAAGTGAAGTCCCTCAGTCATGTCCGACCCTCAGCAACCCCATGGACTGCAGCCCACCAGGCTCCTCCATCCATGGGATTTTCCAGGCGAGAGTACTGGAGTGGGGTGCCATTGCCTTAAAATAGTACCTATTTTATAAGGGTTGCTGTGAAGATTATTATGATTATAATTATGATTATCATATCTTAAATTCATCCCTTACCTTCATGCCTTCCTATGCCTACCACATTTTTCTAATTCCCATTATAGCAATCTCAAAACAGTGGCAAATTCCTAGTCTCTAATTCCTCAATCTCCCTTGAACCTCCTGCATTCAGGCATTTGTCACCCTCATGCACTGAAAACTCACTATTTCAAATATTATACATTCTTTACTGAACCAACACAAATTTCAAATGCACCAATGTTGAAGAAATTCTGCTTATGTAAACTGATTTTTCAAAAGATGTTTCTTTAAGTAAAAAATACATATTGGATGCTATTCAAATATGTAATAGAGAATTTAAAGCTATTTATGCAATAAAATTATAGTTGTAAATTTACTTTTTAAATTGTCTTAATATTAAATGCTATTCTAAAAGTGAAAAGATTAATTAGAAAAATATATAGAATTTGTTGTCCAAAAAATACATCTTTAACAAAACTATTATAACATTTTTAAGGATGTCAGTATAAAACAAACATTTATATAGTAAAACTATGTAAGATCTTTTGTAAAATTGTATCCATCTAATAAAACTGAAATGCAGAAAAATTTAAATAGATGAATAAAAGCACTGCTAAAAAGCTTCATACAGTTCTTAAGATATTCCTTACATTAACTTTTAAGAAACAAAAACCTATACACACTTCTCCCTGCAGCTGCTTTATAAAAGTGTATATAAAGTTCCAAAACAAACTATGAAGAAAGGCCCTATATTACTTCTGCATGTCTCTCACTAACAGACGTTTCTCTGTTTGAAACAGAGGGCCTCCTGTTCACTGAAATGGCTAACAACGTGGAGCTGGTCATTCTTAAGTAGGCCATAAGGGGAAAAAATGTGCAATTAGAAAAATAATAAATTTACTCAAATAATGGACAAAATAGTAACAAGACAGGTACAAACCTTATCATTTTAATTTTGTAATTAATATTTCATGTTGTATACAAAGATATTTTCTTTATTTCATATATAAAGTACATTTCTAAATATTTCTTCCCTGGCCACTCTTCTTGTTCAAGTGACAAAGAAGGCTTAGAATACTGAAAAAACACTCCTGAAAGTTCTAACAGAAACCTGAAGCTACAGAAAATAGCCTGTTAAAAAAATTATTCCTTTACTCCCTAACATCATCCTGCCCTCCTAAAAAAAAAAAAAAAAAAAAAAAAAACCTAAAAAATATTTTCTAATTTCAACAAATCTCCAAGCAATATATTTGGTATATAACATGAAAATAATTTAATTCAAGTTCATTACAATATGATTATATTTCCTTTAAGCATGACTGAAATGTATTTTCTTCAGAAGAAAATGTACAAATCAATGTTTCTATCTACCCAACTACACAGTAAGTACAATCCACGGACAAGGAATTCAAAGACTCGGTGAATACATCACAGTACTGAAACCAATAGGCTCAGTTGGTAAAGAATCCACCTGCAACGCAGGAGACCTCAGTTCAATTTCTCGGTTGGGAAGATCCGCTGGAGAAGGGACAGGCTACCCACTCCAGTATTCTTGGGCTTCCCTTGGGATTCAGCTGGTAAAGAATCCGCCTGCAATGTGGGAGACCTGGATTTGATCCCTGGATTTGGACGATGCCCTGGAAAAGGGAAAGGCTACCCACTCCAGTATTCTGGCCTGGAGAATTCCATGGACTGTATATAGTCCATGGGGTCACAAAGATTCAGACAGGACTGAGCAACTTTCACTTTCACTGAAACCAGAAATGCTAAATGTTTATCCTGTTGGCATCGACACACACTTTAATGCCCTATGATCATTTCCCACTAAAGCTACCCATGTTGCCCAAAATGTTCACTCTCTCCCTTGAAGGGACAAAGCCTGTGATCTAGGTAATCTATCTAGCATTTATCTTTTGCTTATGTATTCTTTTAGGTATGGATCACTTAACTTAGTAGGTAGACTTTAAGCTTTCAAGGGAAAAGACTGTCTTACCCTTTTCTTGGCTTCATCAGGTTCATTTACCTTTTATTCCTTCTCAAAGATATTGAGTTCCTTATCTCCCTTTTCTCTCCAGTATCCACAATCCCCACTTTAAACCCTTAGCACTATCAGCATGTTCATCCATACCTAAGTTATGCACTGCACAAAATAACCATTTCTTCTCCAACATATCCAACCCTACTCTAAGCTGATCCCTTTGTTTCTTATTTCAATGAGAAACACAAGCTGTCAGAATATTTCTTAAGTATTTTTCCACTCCCAAATCTACACACATACTTTGCTGTTAAAATGAATGCACATTCCTTGTTCCTATCAAAGGTCAATTTCTCCACATACAGGCTGCATTCCATCATTTCTCACCTACTTGAAAACTTTATTCCTGGAAATATCCCTTCAACTCCTGCATTCTTCCCTCCCTATGAGGTCACTTTCAGCATACAAACATTTTATAATTGCATTCCTATCTTTATGCCTCAGATAAAATGGGAATAAAAATAGTACCTATTTTATAGAGTTGCTGTGAAGATTACTATGATTATAATTATGATTATCATATCTTAAATTCATCCCTTACCTTCATGCCTTCCTATGCCTACCACATTTTTCTAATTCCCATTATAGCAATCTCAAAACAGTGGCCAATTCCTAGTCTCTTATTCCTCATTCTCCCTTGAATCTCCTCCATTCAGGCATTTGTCACCATCATGCACTAAAAACTCACTTGACAAATACACTAATGACTATCATGTAACCAAATCCAATACTCCACCCTCAGTTCTCAAGGAAATAATAGCCAACACATAATGGAAAAAATGGAAACAATGACAGACTTTATTTGGGGGGGGGGTGGCTCCAAAATCACTGTGGTGACTATAGCCATGACTTTACTCTTTAGAAGAAAAATTATGACAAACCTAGACAGCATGTTAAAAAACAGATATCACTTTGTGACAAAGGTCTGTATAGTCAAAGCTATGCTTTTTCCAGTAGTCATGTACAGATGTGAGAGTTGGACCATAAAGAAGGCTAAGTGATAAAAAATTGATGCTCTCAAACTGTGGTGCTGGAGAAGACTCTTAGGAGTCCCTTGGACAGCAAGTAGATTAAACCAGTAAATCCTAAAGGGAATATACACTGAATATTCACTAGAAGGACTGATCCTGAAGCTGAAGATTCAATACCCTGGCCACCTGAAGTGAAGAGCCAACTCACTAGAAAAGACCCTGATGCTGGGAAAGACTGAGAAAAATGAGAAGGGGATGAGGTGAGGATGAGATGGATGGATGGCACCACTGACTCAATGGACACAAGTTTGAGTAAATTCTGGGACATGGTAAAGGACAGGGAAGCTTGGTGTGCTGCAGTCCATGGGATTGCAAAGAGTCAGACATGACTTAGCAAATGAACAACAAATTGAACACTTACTGTCCTGCAGACATGCTCATTTAACCCTCAGAATAACTCTGTGAGACAGATAGTGCAATTATGTCATTTTAATGAAGAAACCAAAGCACCATGAAATTGAGTAACTAACTCAATGTCACGGTTTACTCAGTCTCTCAGCAACTTTAGACAAAATCCCACAATTTGTCTCTACTATTTATTTTAATAAATATTCCCTACTCAGGTCCTTCACAAGCAATAAGCCAGTGTCCTTGTGTCCCTACACTATACTATTCACAATGATTTTCAATCTTTCCTAATTCTGTGCCCATTTCAAAGAAAAATCTTCTACTAGTCTTTTACATATGATACCTAGCATGAAATCAATAATGTCAAGAAATGAATAGAAGAAGGAAAATGTAGCCAATAATCAAGAGAAAAAATGGATAATGGAAACAAATCAACACATGATCAAGATGTTGGAGCTAGCTAGGAGGATCTTAAAATAACTATTTATATATATATATATAAATATATATATATAAAGAGACTGAAGATGCTATTCTGCTGGCTTTGGAGATAGAGAAAAGGCAATGAGTCAAGGAATATAAGGCTTACAACAGCAGAAGCTAGGAAAAGCAAGGAAAGGAATTCCCCTCTAGTGCCTCTGGAGCACCTTGGTTTCTACCCAGTGAAACTTATTTTGGACTTCTGATCCCAAGAACAGGAAGATAATAAATTCACTGTTTTAAGCTACTAAGTTTGTGGCAACTTGTTACAGCAGTAGTAGAAAACTAGTAAAAGGCTCTATAAAACAAGAAAATAAAATAAGCCTGAATGCTTCCACCCAATAATATGACTTTAACTATAAAAAAGCAAAAATTGACAGAACAAGCAAAATCAACAAATTCATTATCACAGTTGAAGAATCTTAGTTCACATTTCTTAGTAACTAGTAAAACAAGCACATTTTTAAAAAACAGTAAAGAATTAGAGGTTTCCCTGGTGGCTCAGATGCTAAAGAATCTGCCTGCAATGCAGGAGGCCTCGGTTCGATCCCTGGGTCAGGAAGATCCCCTGGAGAAGGAAATGGCAACCCACTGCAATATTCTTGCCTGGAGAATTCCATGGACAGAGGAGCTTGGCAGGCTATAGTCCATGGGTTTGCAAAGAGTTGGACACGACTGAGTGACTGTCACTCACTCACTCACTCAAAGAATTAGAAGACTTAAGTAATGCTATTAGTTATCTTGACTTATTTGATATTTATAAAACACTAAAGGCGAATATTGTAGAATACACACTTATATATGCATGTAACCTTTACCAAAACAGGCCATCTGCTGGGTCATAAAGCAAGTCTCTACAAATTTCAGAGAACTGAAATCACACAAATTATATATTCTCTGATCACAGTGGAACTAAACTAGAAATAAATAACACAAAACTCTAAAACTCCTAAATATGGACAATTAAATTACAAAGCTCCCTCTCCCCCTCCCCCTTGCAACAAGCTCTTGTATATCAGAAGCTTGAAAGGACAGAGAAAGAGAGGGACAATGATTCTCCTTGCTCAAATGTCACTGCCCTCATTCAGACTCATCTTTGTCCTTAACACTGCTCTGTTCTATATAAAGCCTTCCCTTTTGCCTTTTCACCAATTCCTGTCTGCCTTCATGGCCCAGCTTTTAACCTTGTCTTTACCATGAAGCAGTTCCTAATGATCTCAACTTTCCCTCACTTTTAAACTAAATATTGTCCATGTCTCCTTTAGCCTTCAATTTCCTCTTACCTTGAAGTACTCTAAAAATATTTCACACGTATAAACACTAATTTTTCAATAACAATGTCAGTTATTTAATGCTATAATCTATACCTTCTGACTTGCTACTCATGCATCAGCAACATGACCATCAGCTGGGAGAGCTTGTTAGAAATGCAGAGTCTCAGATCTCATGCCACTATTAAATTAAAACCTGCATTTTAAATAACTCTCAAGTGACTGAAATGCTGAAATTTGAAATCCTAGGCGTTACAGTCACTTTTTTTGAAAGCTGAAACTGAAATTCAATTGCTCAGTTTAGTTGTTAGTTTAGTTGTTAGTTGCTCAGTCGTGTCCAACTCTTTGCCACCCCATGGACTCTAGCCCACCAGGCTCCTCTGTACAAGGGATTCTACAGGCAAGAATACTGGAGTTGTTGCCTGTATGTCTGGAGTGGGGTGCTATTGCCTTCTCCACTATTCAATGCTATTTCACTCAAAGAAAACATCAACATCTAATCCCAGAGTCCCTTTGGCCAGGCAGGTTATTCAGGGATAAGGAAGAAGTGTGTCCAGACAGATGCCCACGGTCATACCTCTCTTTGATCTAAGAGAAAAAATTCAATTCTGATGGATCATAATTCTGAAGTCCTACAAAGAATAACTAATTCAGATTACTTCAAAACTGGTGGTAAAACTAAAAAAATCATACACATAACAGAATACAAAAATATATGTGGACTATATCCTTTTTTGGAGAAGGCAATGGCACCCCACTCCAGTACTCTTGCCTGGGAAATCTCATGGATGGAGGAGTGTGGTAGGCTGCAGTCCATGGGTCACTAAGAGTCGGACATGACTGAGCGACTTCACTTTCACTTTTCACTTTCATGCATTGGAGAAGGAAATGGCAACCCACTCCAGTGTTCTTGCCTGGAGAATCCCAGGGACAGGGGAGCCTGGTGAGCTGCCATCTATGGGGTCGGACAGAGTCGGACATGACTGAAGTGACTTAGCAGCAGCATTTCCTTTTTATTGTTATAATAATAATTAAGGCTATTAAATGCAACATATAGAATTAAGGCTATATTAAAATGTAAATATTTCATAAAATCATTTTCCCATAGGAAGAAATTTGATTGTCCTGACAGATAAAATCAACAAAATGTCATACAACCAAATAATAAACCTATTTGTTAAAGCTAATAAGACTATTGCATTAACACCTACAAATTGGGCTTAAACATACTGTATGCTTGATTTTATAAAGGGTTCAGATGTACTCGAGTTTAACTAAATATCTACTCTATAAGAACCTTAAAAGAAAACATGGTATATATAACAGATTGACTAAAATTTATAAGATTATCCTTTTGTATCACTGTAAATTAAAATTTGGCACAAACTTTATGGGCCTGGTTTGGATGGCTCAACCTCCTTTAAAATAAAAAGCAGGGATATTTGAATTGATATTTTCTTTTTCTTTACATATAGCAGAAAAATTCTAAATCTTTCCATAGACTTAAGATATTTTATTTAAAGATTTAGACATAATTATTCTTTCTATTGCTAGGGACACTAATATAAAGATTATGTTTCACTCAACTGTCCTTTTTAATTCTCTTCTCCCCCACATTTGTTCAATGAGAGAAGTACAGCTGTACAGAATGCAGACTAAAAATGATCACTATGAGACCATTAATTGCTATTACAACACTGTCTGGTGACTTTATTATCAAAAGATCTAGCTGATATTTGGTTGACAACTGTATATTCTAAACACAGAAAATCATTCTTTAAAAAAAAAAAATTAAAAAGCTTTTAAACAGATCTTAAAGAATTCTACACAGGCTTGGTAAACATTTAATCCAGCTAAACATAGGGCTTCCCAGGTAGCTCAAACGGTAAAGAATCTGCCTGCAATGCAGGAGACCCGGGTTCAGTCTCTGGGTTGGGAAGATCTCCTGGAGAAGGGCATAGCAACCCACTCCTGTATTCTTGCCTGGAGAATTCCATGGACAGAGGAGCATGGTGGGCTTCAGTCCGCCCATGGAGTCACAAAGAGTCAGACACTACTGAGCACTAACACACACAGCTAAAAATAAGACCTAAAGACCAAAATAGATCCATGAAGACTTGATAATCAGGGGATGCCGGCAGCACCACACAACAGGAAAAAAAATTCATTGCATGTAGGCAGATACATAAGTAAGCCTAGCAGGAGGCAGAGAACAACAGCAAGAACGAGGGCAAGCAATAGGCACAAGTCTAAGCAGATATAGTCCACATATGTTGACAGGAATCAGAGGTTCAATTACAAACATTTATTTTATAACAAAAAGTTATACAGTCAGTCAACAAATATATACTGGATATCTCTTCTGAATTAATCACTGTTCCATGGACTAAAAAGCCTGAGGAGCTATAGTCTGTGGAGTCACAGAGTCCAACACGGCAGAACATGCTCCACCACCACTACCACCACCACCACCACCACCACCAGCACTACCACCTAGACACTGGTGATCCAGTTATGAATAAAACAAAACAACTGCTTACAGGAGTCTGTGCTAAACATTCTGTGAATGGAAGTGTTGCTTTTGTTGAAGTTACTTCAAGAGACAGTTTAATGATGAACTAAACAGGGATGGGGGAGCCTGGTGGGCTGCCGTCTATGGGGTCGCACAGAGTCGGACACGACTGAAGTGACTTAGCAGCAGCAAGCAGTAAAGAACGGAGAAGGCACAGGCAACCCACTCCAGTATTCTTGCCTGGAAAATCCCATGGGCGGAGGAGCCTGGTAGGCTGCAGTCCATGGGATTGCTAAGGGTCGGACACGACTGAGCGACTTCACTTTCACTTTCATGCACTGGAGAAGGAAATGGCAACCCACTCCAGTGTTCTTGCCTGGAGACTCCCAGGGATGGCAGAGCCTGGTGGGTTGCCATCTTTGGGGTCGCACAGAGTCGGACACGACTGAAGCGACTTAGCAGCAGCAGCAGCAGCAAGCAGCAAAGAAAGGCAATAACTAAGACATATGGATCAACAAGACAGAGTACAAAATACTGAAGCAGTGATCAAGGCAGCATTCAATTCCTGGAATCAAGCTACTGAAAACCTAGTAATAAAGACTCAATTCATCCACCAAAAAAATTTATGTCTATACTAAATATTAGAAATTAAAAATTAGAAAGATAAGACAAAACTGACCTTCTGAGCCACTGGAGCTCAGGATGACCTAGTGTTTAAGAACAGATCTGTCCTAGAGTTTGAGGTATTGATAATGTGCAAGTGTTAAGTAACAACTTCTATGAGTCGAGATATACAAGAGTAAGAAGACAGAGATAACTACAAATGTGTTCAAAGCAGTGAGGCTGCGACCAGCGCACTTAGAGCGGCTGGGAGGAGCTACCCCTCGTCCGAGGTCAGGAGCGGCGGCCGAGAGGAGCTACCCCACGTCCGAGTCCAGGGGCAGCGGCAGGGAGGAGCAACCCCACCTCCAAGCAACGGTGGCTGCTGGGGCACAGGAGGGCCTAGAGGAGCTATTCCAAGTTCAAGGTCAGAAGGGGTGGCAGTGAGGAGATACCCCTCGTCCAAGGTAAGGAGCAATGGCTGCGCTCTGCTGGAGCAGCCGTGAAGAGATACACCACGTCCAAGGTAAGAGAAACCCAAGTAAGACGGTAGGTGTTGCAAGAGGGCATCAGAGGGCACACACACTGAAACCATACTCACAGAAAACTAGTCAATCTAATCACACTAGGACCACAGCCTTGTCTAAATCAATGAAACTAAGCCATGCCCCTGAGGCCACCCAAGACTGGCGGGTCATGATGGAGAGGTTTGACAGAATGTGGTCCACTGGAGAAGGGAATGGCAAACCACTTCAGTATTCTTGCCTTGAGAACCCCATTAACAGTATGAAAAGGCAAAATGATAGGATACTGAAAGAGGAACTCTCGAGGTCAGTAGGGGCCGAATATGCTACTGGCGATCAGTGGAGAAATAACTCCAGAAAGAATGAAGGGATGGAGCCAAAGCAAAAACAATACCCAGCTGTGGATGTGACTGGTGATAGAAGCAAGGTCTGAACTGTAAAGAGCAATATTGCATAGGAACCTGGAATGTCAGGTCCATGAATCAAGGCAAATTGGAAGTGGTCAAACAAGAGATGGCAAGAGTGAATGTCGACATTCTAGGAATCAGTGAACTAAAATGGACTGGAATGGGTGAATTTAATTCAGATGACCATTATATCTACTACTGTGGGCAGGAATCCCTCAGAAGAAATGGAGTAGCCATCATGGTCAACAGAAGAGTTCAAAATGCAGTACTTGGATGCAATCTCATAAATGACAGAATGATCTCTGTTCATTTCCAAGGCAAACCATTCAATATCACAGTAATCCAAGTCTATGCCCCAACCAGTAACGCTGAAGAAGCTGAAGCTGAAGGGTTCTATGAAGACCTACAAGACCTTTTAGAGCTAACACCCAAAAAAGATGTCCTTTCCATTGTAAGGGACTGGAATGCAAAAGTAGGAAGTCAAGAAACACCTGGAGTAACAGGCAAATTTGGCCTTGGAATATAGAATGAAGCAGGGCAAAGACTAATAGAGTTTTGCCAAGAAAATGCACTGGTCATAGCAAACATCCTCTTCCAACAACACAAGAGAAGACTCTACACATGGACATCACCAGATGGTCAACACCGAAATCAGATTGATTATATTCTTTGCAGCCAAAGATGGAGAAGCTCTATACAGTCAAAAAAAAAAAAAAAAAAAACAAGACCAGGAGCTCATGTGGCTCAGATCATGAACTCCTCATTGCCAAATTCAGACTTAAATTGAAGAAAGTAGGGAAAACCACTAGACCATTCAGGTATGACCTAAATCAAATCCCTTATGATTATACAGAGGAAGTGAGAAATAGATTTAAGGGACTAGATCTGATAGATAGAGTGCCTGATGAACTATGGATTGAGATTTGTGACACTGTATAGGAGACAGGGATCAGGACCATCCCCATGGAAAAGAAATGCAAAAAAGCAAAATGGCTGTCTGAAGAGGCCTTACAAATAGCTCTGAAAAGAAGAGAAGCGAAAGGCACAGGAGAAAAGGAAAGATATAAGCATCTGAATGCAGAGTTCCAAAGACTAGCAAAAAGTGATAAGAAAGCCTTCCTCAGCGACCAATGCAAAGAAATAGAGGAAAACAACAGAATGGGAAAGACTAGAAATCTCTTCAAGAAAATTAGAGATAACAAGGGAAACTTTCACGCAAAGATGGGCTCAATAAAGGACAGAAATGGTATAGACCTAACAGAAGCAGAAGATATTAAAAAGAGGTGGCAAAAATACAGAACTGTGCAAAAAAGATATTCACAACCCAGATAATCACGATGGTGTGATCACTCACCTAGAGCCAGACATCCTGGAATGTGCATTCAAGTGGAACTTAGAGAGCATCACTACGAACAAAGCTAGTGGAGGTGATGGGATTCCAGTTGAGCTATTTCAAATCCTGAAAGATGATGCTGTGAAAGTTCTGCACTCAATATGCCAGCAAATTTGGAAAACTCAGCAGTGGCCACAGGACCGGAAAAGGTCAGTTTTTATTCCAATCCCAAAGAAAGGCAATGCCAAAGAATGCTCAAACTACTGCACAATTGCACTCATCTCACACGCTAGTGAAGTAATGCTCAAAATTCTCCAAGCCAGGCTTCAGCAATATTTGAACAGTGAACTTTCAGATGTTCAAGCTAGTTTTAGAAAAGGCAGAGGAACCAAAGACCAAATTGCCAACATCCACTGGGTCATGGAAAAAGCAAGAGAGTTCCAGAAAAACATATATTTCTGCTTTATTGACTATGCCAAAGCCTTTGACTCTGTGGATCACAAGAAACTGTAGAAAATTCTTCAAGAGATGGGAATACCAGACCACCTGACCTGCCTCTTGAGAAATCTGTATGCAGGTCAGGAAGCAACAGTTAGATCTGGACATGGAACAACAGACTGGTTCCAAATAGGAAAAGAAGTGCGTCGAGGCTGTATCTTGTCACTCTGCTTATTTAACTTATATGCAGAGTACATCATGAGAAATGCTGGGCTGGAAGAAGCACAAGCTGGAATCAAGATTGCTGGGAGAAATATCAATAACCTCATATATGCAGATAACACCACTCTTATGGCAGAAAGTGTAGAAGAACTAAAAAGCCTCTTGATTAAAGTGAAAGAGGAGAGTGAAAAAGTTGGCTTAAAATTCAACATTCAGAAAACGAAGATCATGGCTCTGGTCCCATCACTTCATGGGAAACAGATGGGGAAATAGTGGAAACAGTGGCAGTCTTTATTTTTGGGGGATCCAAAATCACTGCAGATGGTGACTGCAGCCATGAAATTAAAAGATGCTTACTCCTTGGAAGGGAAGTTATGACCAACCTAGATAGCATATTCAAAAGCAGAGACATTACCTTGCCAACAAAGGTCTGTCTAGTCAAGGCTATGGTTTTTCCTGTGGTCATGTATGGATGTGAGAGTTGGACTGTGAAGAAAGCTGAGCACCAAAGAATTGATGCTTTTGAACTGTGGTGTTGGACAAGACTCTTGAGAGTCCCTTGGACTGCAAGGAGATCCAACCAGTCCATTCTGAAGGAGATCAGCCCTGGGATTTCTTTGGAAGGAATGATGCTAAAGCTGAAACTCCAGTACTTTGGCCACCTCATGCGAAGAGTTGACTCATTGGAAAAGACTCTGATGCTGGGAGGGATTGGGGGCAGGAGGAGAAGGGGACGATAGAGGATGAGATGGCAGGGTGGCATCACTGACTCGATGGACGTGAGTCTGAGTGAACTCCGGGAGTTGGTGATGGACAGGGAGGCCTGGCGTGCCGCGATTCATGGGGTCGAAAGGAGTCGGACACGACTGAGCGACTGAACTGAACTGAACTGAACTGAATCTAATGGCAATGAAACAGATTAGAGAGGGGTGTAATATAAGGCAGAGGGCATAATAGGAAGAGCATGTGATTGATCTTAGGAAACCTGGCTCTAGTCCCTGTTCCTTTATTATTCTGACACTTTCAGAGTCTTTGTTTTGTCATCTTTAAAACAGGAGAAAAAAAAAAAAACAAGCTGATTAGAAGGTGTCTAATTGGCTTCCTGGGTGGCACTAGTGGTAAAGAACCCGCCTGCCAGTGCAGGAGATGGAAGAGACACTGGTTCAATCCCTGGGTTGAGAAGATCCCCTGGAAGATGTCATAGGGGCTTCCCTGGTGGCTCAGAGGTTAAAGCTTCTGCCTGCAACGTGGGAAACCTGGGTTCGATCCCTGGGTCGGGAAGATCCCCTGGAGAAGGAAATGGCAACCCACTCCAGTATTCTTGCCTGGAGAATCCCATGGACGGAGGAGCCTGGTGGGCTCCAGTCCACAGTGTCGCAAAGAGTAGGACGCAACTGAGCCAACTTAACTTAACTTTCAGTATTCTTTGCCAGGAAAATCCCATGGACAGAGGAATCTGTCAAACTCCAGTCCACAGGGTCGCAAAGAGTTGAACATGACTGAAGCAGCTTAGCACATACAGCAATGAGGATTTACTCTCAATCTGCAAAGAGTCATACAAATGTTAGTTACTACAATCATTAGAGAAAAAAGCCATAGCAAAAGGTCAGTCATTAAGCAGTAAAGACCAGAACTAGAGCAATCACAATGTGAATCACTAAGGACTGGCAAGGAGAAAAAGTATGAGAGACACCAATGAGAAAGAAGCAACAAGATTTGGCCACAACCAGAGGTAGGTGAAAAGAAGAAAAATTTTAAAAACGTAAGTACCAGAAGACACAATGACAACGGACAGAGTAATGAAAAACTATTACAGTATTAAATTGTGGAAAAAAATATTAAACATGAACATAACATCTAATAATACTAAAACCATGTGTGTGTGTTTAGTAGCCCAGTCATGTTCAAATCTCTGTGACCCCATGGACTGTAGCCCACCAGGTCCCTCTGTCCATAGGATTTCCCAGGCAAGAGTACTGAAGTGGGTTGCCATTTCCTCCTCCAGGTCTCCTGCATTTTCAGCACTGGCAGCCTGGTTCTTTACCACTAGCGCCACCTGGGAAGGCCAAAACCATGTTAAGATGGCATAAAATTCTCAAGTGGATACAATTTTGTTCAGTCATGATTATACTTTGTTATATGATACTAGCACCTGTTGGAGAAGGCAATGGCACCCCATTCCAGTACTCTTGCCTGGAAAATCCCATGGATGGAGGAGCCTGGTAGGCTGCAGTCCATGGGGTCACTAAGAGTCGGACACGACTAAGCAACTTCACTTTGACTTTTCACTTTCATGCACTGGAGGAGGAAATGGCAACCCACTCCAGTATTCTTGCCTAGAGAATCCCAGGGACAGAGGAGCCTGGTGGGCTGCTGTCTATGGGGTTGCATAGAGTCAGACACGACTGAAGTGACGCAGCAGCAGCAGTACCTGTAGGTTTTCAAATCTTACTAAATTTTGACCTATTTTTATGATATTACAAAACAACAAACAATGAATGTTTGTTGAAACAATCAATGAATCAGCTGGCTTTTTAAATTTTTTATTGAAGTATAAAATGTTGTGTTAGATTCAAATGTACAGCAGAGTGAATCAGCTATTCAGTTCAGTTCAGTTGCTCAGTCATGTCCGACGCTTTCTGATCCCATGAATCACAGCACACCAGGCCTCCCTGTCCATCACCAACTCCCAGAGTCCACCCAAACTCATGTCCATCGAGTCGGTGATGCCATCCAGCCATCTCATCTTCTGTTGTCCCCTTCTCCTCCTGCCCCAATCCCTTCCAGCATCAGGGTCTTTTCCAATGAGTCAACTCTTTGCATGAGGTGGCCAAAGTATTGGAGTTTCAGGTTCAACATCAGTCTTTCCAACGAACACCCAGGACTGATCTCCTTTAGAATGGACTGGTTGGATCTCCTTGCAGTCCAAGGACTCTCAAGAGTCTTCTCCAACACCACAGTTCAAAAGCATCAATTCTTCGGTGCTCAGCTTTCTTCACAGTCCAATTCTCACATCTATACATGACCACTGGAAAAACCATAGCCTTGACTAAACAGACCTTTGTTGGCAAAGTAATGTCTGTGCTTTTTATTATGCTATCTAGGTTGGTCATAACTTTCCTTCCAAGGAGTAAGCATCTTTTAATTTCATGGCTGCAATCACCATCTGCAGTGATTTTGGAGCCGAAAAAAATAAAGTCTGACACTGTTTCGACTGTTTCCCATCTATGTATACATATATCCCATCATTTTTGGATTTTCTTCCCATTTAGGTCACCACAGAGCAGTCAGTAGAGTTCCCTATGCCATACAGTAGATTCTCATTAGTTATCTATTTTATTCATAGTATCAATAGTGTATTTATCTTAATCCCAATCTCACAATTCATCTCATAACCCCGTTCTTTATGTCTGTGTGTCTATTTCTGATTTGTAAATAAGATCGTATAAACCAATTTGTTCAAATCCACATATGTGAGTTAATGTATGCTATTTGTTTTTCTCTTTCTGACTTACTTCACTCTGTATGACAGACTCTAGGTCCATCCACACCTCCACATAAAAATGTTTCTTTTTATGACTGAGTACTATCCTATTACATATATCTTCTTTATCCATTCCTCTGCTGATGGACCTGCTGTTTCCATATCCTGGTTTGGATAGGTGACTCCACATATGGTTTTTCCATATTCTGGCTATTATAAATAGTGGTGCAATGAACACAGGTGCATGTGTCTCTCTGAATTATGGTTTTCTCTGGGTATATACCCAGTACTAGGATAGTTGAGTCAAATAGCAGCTCTATTTTTCATCTTTTTTTATATTTTTCATCTTTTTTCAATTTTTTTCATATAAAAATGTATTTTTCACCATTTAAGCAACCTCCATACTGTTCTCCATAGTGGCTGTACCACCAACCATGTAAGAAGGTTCCCTTTTCTCCATAGACTATCCAGGATTTGTTGTTTATAGATTCTGATGATGGCCATTCTGACAGGTGTGAGGTGATACCTCATTGTAGCTTTGATTTACACTTCTCTAATGACTAGTGATGCTGAGTATCTTTGCATGTGTTTTTTGGCCATCTGTGTGTCTCCTTTGGAGCAATGTCTATTTAGGTCTTCTGTCCATTTTATGATTGGATTAAATTTTATATACAGAAAGAGCTGCCTGAGCTCTTTGTGTATTTTTGAGATTAATCCTTTGTCAGTTGCTTTGTTTGCAAATATCATCTCCCTTTCTGAGGTTTGTCTTTTTGTTTTGTTTATGATTTCCTTTGCTGTGCAAAAGCTTTTAAGTTTAATAGGGTCCTGTTTTTTTTTTTTTGTTTTTTTTTTGAAGGAGGGGGTTATTCTCATTACTCTAGGATCAAAAAAGATCTTGCTGCAATTTGTGTCAAAGCCTGTTCTGCCTATGTTTTCCTCTAAGAGTTTTACAGTGTCCACCTTTACATTTAGGTTTTTAATCCATTTTGACTTTATTTTCATGTAGATGTTATTGAGTGTTTAAATTTCATTCTTTTACATAAAGCTGTCCAGTTTCCCAGCACCACTAATTGAAGAGGATATCTTTACTCAGTTGTATATTCTAGACTCCTTTGTCATAGATTAGGTGACCATAGGTGCATAGGTTTATCTCCGGGATTTCTGTATTGTACCACTGATCTATATTTCTGTTTTCGTGACAGAACCATATTGGATTGATTACGGTAACCCTGTAGTATACTCTGAACTGAGGGAGCCTGATTTTTCCAGCTCTGTTTTTTTCCCCCTCAAGATTGCTCTTGATATTCAAGGTCTTTTGTGTTTCCACACTAACTAATTTTTTTTTTTTTTTTTTGTAGTTCTGTGAAAAATTCCATTGATCATTTCATAGGGATTACCTTACTGTCATTTACACAATATCGATTCTTCTACTCCAAGAACATGGTAGATCTATCTCTTTGTGTTATCTTTCATTTCTTTCAGCATAATTTTATAGTTTTCTGTGTACTGGTCTTTCATCTCCTTAAGTGGATTTATTCCTAGGTATGTAATTTTTATTGTTGCAATGGTAAAAGGGATTATTTCCTTAATTTCACTTTCACTAATTGATCTTTCATTGTTAGTATAATGAATGCAAGAGATTTCTGTGTTTTAATTTTGTATCCTGTGACTTTACTAAACTCCTTGATTAGCTTTAGTAGTTTTCTTGGTGGCATCTTTAGGATTTTCTATGCGTAGTTTCATGGCACTCTGCAAACAGTGACAGTTTTACTTCTTTGCCAACCTGTATTCCTTTTATTTCTTTATCTTTGCTTGTCATGGCTAGGACTTCCAAAACTATATTGAATAATAGTGATGAGAGTAACCTCCTTTGCCTTGTTCTTGATTTTACAGGAACTACTTTCAGTTTTTCACCACTGAGATTAGTGTTTGCTATAGGTTTGTCACATGTGGCTTTTATTATGTTGAGATAGGTTCCCTCAGTGTCCACCTTCTGTAGAGTTCTTACCATAAACTGGTGTTGAATTTTGTCCAGAGTTTTTCCTGCATTTATGGAGATAATCATATGGTTTTTATTCTTCAGTCTGTTGATGTGTTATAAGCCTGGTGTGCTGCAGTCTACGGGGTCACAAACAGTTGAACATGACTGAACAACAACAATCACACTGACTAGTTGGCAGATACTGATCGTTGCATCCCTGGGATAAATCCTATTTGATCATGGTGTACGATCCTTTTAATGCGTTGTTAGATTCTGTTTAGCAATATTTTGTTGAGAATTTTAACATCTATGTTCATTAATGATACTGGCCTGAAATTTTCTTTTTTTGTGTTTTCATTGTGTGTTTTGGTATCAGGGTGATGATGGCCTTCTAGAATGAGCGGGAGTGTTCTTTTCTCTAAAGTTTTTTGGAAGAGTTTCAAAAGGGTAAGTGTTAACTCTTCTCTAAATGTTTCACCTGTGAAGGCGTCTGGTTCTTAACCTTTGTTCATTGGAAGACTTTGATCACACTGCTTGTAATTTGTCTATTCATATTTTCTATTTCTGATTCAGTCTTGGAATGTTGTACTTTTCTATGAATTAGATCATTTATCATAGGTTGTCCAATTTATTGGCATATAGTTACTGATAGTAGTCTTTTATGATCCTTTGTATGTCTATGGTGTTAGTTGTAACTTCTGTTTGATTTCTAATTTTAGTAACTTGATTCCTCTCCCTTTTTTTCTTGATGAGTCTGGCTGAAGGCTTATCAACTGTGTTTATCTTCTCAAAAAAACAGCTTTTAGTTGCACTGGTGTTCACAATTATTTTCTTCATCTCTATTTCATTTATTTCTGCTATGATCATTATAATTATTTTTCATCTGCCAACTTTGGGTTTGTTTGTTTGTTTGTTTTTAATTTTATTTTATTTTTAAACTTTACATAAGTGTATTAGTTTTGCCAAACATCAAAATGAATCCACCACAAGTATACATGTGTTCCCCATCCTGAACCCTCCTCCCTCCTCCCTCCCCATACCATCCCTCTGGGTCGTCCCAGTGCACCAGCCCCAAGCATCCAGTATAGTGCATCGAACCTGGACTGGCATCTCGCTTCATACATGATATTTTACATGTTTCAATGCCATTCTCCCAAATCTTCCCACCCTCTTCCTCTCCCTCAGAGTCCATAAGACTGTTCTATACATCAGTGTCTCTTTTGCTGCCTCGTACACAGGGTTATTGTTACCATCTTTCTAAATTCCATATATATGCGTTAGTATACTGTATTGGTGTTTTTCCTTCTGGCTTACTTCACTCTGTATAATAGGCTCCAGTTTCATCCACCTCATTAGAACTGATTCAAATGTATTCTTTTTAATGGCTGAGTAATACTCCATTGTGTATATGTACCACTGCTTTCTTATCCATTCATCTGCTGATGGACATCTAGGTTGCTTCCATGTCCTGGCTATTATAAACAGTGCTGCAATGAACTTTGGGGTACACGTGTCTCTTTCCCTTCTGGTTTCCTCAGTGTGTACGCCCAGCAGTGGGATTGCTGGATCATAAGGCAGTTCTATTTCCAGTTTTTTAAGGAATCTCCACACTGTTCTCCATAGTGGCTGTACTAGTTTGCATTCCCACCAACAGTGTAGGAGGGTTCCCTTTTCTCCACACCCTCTCCAACATTTATTATTTGTAGACTTTTGGATCGCAGCCACTCTGACTGGTGTGAAATGGTACCTCATAGTGGTTTTGATTTGCATTTCTCTGATAATGAGTGATGTTGAGCATCTTTTCATGTGTTTGTTAGCCATCTGTATGTCTTCTTTGGAGAAATGTCTATTTAGTTCTTTGGCCCATTTTTTGATTGGGTCATTTATTTTTCTGGAGTTGAGCTGTAAGGAGTTGCTTGTATATTTTTGAGATTAGTTGTTTGTCAGTTGCTTCATTTGCTATTATTTTCTCCCATTCTGAAGGCTGTCTTTTCACCTTGCTAATAGTTTCCTTTGATGTGCAGAAGCTTTTAAGGTTAATTAGGTCCCATTTGTTTATTTTTGCTTTTATTTCCAATATTCTGGGAGGTGGGTCATAGAGGATCCTGCTGTGATGTATGTCAGAGAGTGTTTTGCCTATGTTCAAAAAATATGGAACGCTTCACGAATTTGCGTGTCATCCTTGCGCAGGGGCCATGCTAATCTTCTCTGTATCATTCCAATTTTAGTATATGTGCTGCCGAAGCGAGCACCAACTTTGGGTTTTGTTTGTTCTTCTTTCTCTACTTGCTTTAGGAGTAAGGTTAGGTTGTCTATATGTGATTTTTCTTGTTTCTTGAGGTAAGATTGTATTGCTATAAATGTCACATTTAGAAATGCTTTTGCTGCCTTTTGTAAGTTTTGGAGTGTCATGTTTTCACTCTCCTTTGTTTCTAAGTATTTTTTAATTTCCTCTTTGATTTCTTCAGTTATTTCTTATTTAGAAATTTATTTATTTCTTATTTAGCATATTGTTTAGCCTCCAAGTATTTGTGCTTTTTTACACTTTCTTCCCCAGTAATTGATTCTAATCTCATAGTACTGTGGTCAGAAGAGATGCTTGAAATGATTTCAGTTTTCCTAAATTTACTGAGGCTTTATTTGTGACCCAAAACGTGATCTATTCTAGAGACTGTTCCACATGTACTTCAGAAGAAAGTGTGTTATGCTGCTTTCCAATGGAATTTCCTATAAATACCAATTAGGTCTACCTGTTCTAATGTGTGTAATTTAAAGCTTCTTTCTTCTTATTTTCTCTCTGGATGTTGGTGTAAGTGGAGTACCCCACTATTATTAAAGTACCCCACTATTATTGTGTTACTGTGAATTCCCTTTCTATGGCTGTTAGCATTTGCCTTATGTATTGAGGTGTTCCTATGTAGGGTGCATAAATATTTACCATTGCTATATATTCTTCTTGGATTGATCCCTTAATCATTATGTAGTGGCCTACCTTGTCCCCTTCTACCAATCTTTACTTTAAAGACTATTCTGACTGATATCAGTACTGCCACTCCATCATTCTTTTCATTTCCATTTACATGGAATATCTTTTGCCAACCACTCACTTTCAGTCTGTAGGTGTCCCTGGGTCTGAACTGGGTCTCTCATAGACTATATATATATATGCTGGGAGCCAGCACAGGAGATCCCACCCATGACAAGGTCATGCAGAAGAGACCTTACAGGCAAGGCGGATCAGGACTCGAGGGACTCCCTGGACATGCTCGAGCATCGACCCCGAAACCAAAGTCTGTCTGTCTACTGTTTACTATATTATGCCTTTCACCAACTCTTCTGACATTAACAGGGGGCTATCTCCGACCACCTTCCTCTGAAGAAAATCAACTTAGGCTTCTAATTAATAAGTCTCCTGGGCTTGAAAGGAGCTTTCAATTCTAACCCCTCTGTTAGCATTTTAGCTTGCTTGGCAGGTTTATCCATACTCTTGCAACTAATGCATATGATTGTTCACAACACCCCAAGCATAACCTTTGAGCGATAAAAAAGCTTTATTAGAATAATATTGCATTGTTGAGCCAATGTTTGCTACCAAGTTTCCTTATCCCTTATCCAATGTGCGCTTGGGAGTGCATTAGTTAATATAGTTGGAATGTGAGAAAAAAAGCAGTAGCCTTGGCACTAGCAACATAAGACCCTTGAGTTAATAAGTTCTTTCTTTGTTGTAACTCACTGCACCTTTGCTCCATAAGAATGTAACTTTATTCAATACTTTCTGAGGGAGACACAGATTAGAAAAATAAAGAAGAAACACTTTAAGGGAAAACAAGTTTTCTGGTTAACCAACCTTTATCAGAAAAAGGTCATAAAATGTTAATAGGCCTCCGGGCCAGAAGATAATGTACTTAACACAAAGAGCCTTGTAAATGGAAAGGTATGCAAAAAACATCCTGGTCCTGATGAAGATCAAACTGATGTAATGTTGAGCTGACTCCGCATGACTCTGTATCTTTCACTTCTGGAAATGTGTAACTTAGGGTATAAAAGCTCCTTTTGAAAATAAAGCTGCAGACCCGGCTTCATCAGAGCTTGGTCTCCCCGTGTCATTCTTTCTCTCTCTCTTTTTCTCTCTCTCTCGCTGACGCTGTCATCCTGAGGGATTCCCTGGATCCTGCCGGGGCTGGACCCCGGTACATATATATATATATATTTGGGTCTTGTTTTTGTATCCATTCAGCCAGTACAGGTCTTTTAGTTAAAGTATTTAATCAATTTACATTTAAAGTAATTATTGATATGTATGTTCCTATTTTGTTGCTGTTTTTTAGTTGATAAGTTATGTCCAACTCTTTGCAATCCCATAGACTGCAGCATGTCAGGCTCTTTTTGTGCTCCACTGTCTCACAAAGTTTGCTCAAATTCATATACATTGAGTTGATAATACTATCTAACCATCTCATCCTCTGCCTTCCACTTTTCCTTTTTGCATCCATCTTTCCCAACATCAGAATCGCTTTCAATGAGTAAGCTCTTTGCATCAGGTAGCCAAAGTACTGGAGCTTCAGCAACAGTCCTTCCAGTGAACATTCAGGGTTGATTTCCTTTAGGATTGACTAGTTTGATCTCCTTACAGCCCAGGGGATTCAAAAGAGTCTTCCCAAACACAACTCAAAAGCATCAGTTATTAGGAACTTAGTCTTCCTTATGGTCCGACTGTCATATCCACACATGACAACTGGAAAAACCATAGCTTTAATCATATGAACCTTTGTCAGCAAAGTGATGTCTCTGCTTACTAATACTCTGTCTAGGTTTGTCATAGCTTTCCTTCCAAGGAGCAAGTGTCTTTTAATTTCGTGGCTGCAGTCACCATCCAGTGATTTTGAAGCCCAAGAAAATAAAATCTGTCACCGCTTCCATCTTTTCCCCTTCTGTTTGAATGCTGAGTATTAAGCCAGCTTTTTCACTCTCCTCTTTCACCCTCATCAAGAGGCTCTTTAGTTCCTCTTCAGATTCTGCCATTAGAGTGGTATCATCTGCATATCTGAAGTTGATGGTATTTCTCACAGCAATCTTGATTCCAGCTTGTGAGACATCCAGCCCAGCATTTCACATGATATACTATGCTTAGAAGTTAAATAAGAACAGTGAACATATACACCCTTGTCCTACTTCTTTCCCAATTTTGAATCAGTCAGCTGTTCCACATCTGATTCTGAATGTTGCTTCTTAACTCACATACAGGTTTCTCAGGAGATAGTCAAGGTGGTCTTGTATTCCCCTCTCTACGGATTTTCCACAATTTGTTATGATCGACAAGTCAAAGACTTTAGTCATGAAGCAGATGTTTTTTCCTGGAACTCTCTTGCTTTATCTATGATTGAACAAATGCTGGCAATTTGATCTCTGGTTCCTCTGCCTCTTTGAAACCCAGCTTGTGCATCTGGAAGTTCTTGGTTCATGTACTGCTGAAACTAGCTTGAAGGATTTTGAGCATAACCTTGCTAGCATGTGAAATCAGCACCACTGTATGGCAATTTGAACATTTCTTAGCATTGCTCTTGTTTGAGTTTGGAATGAAAACTGACCTTTTCCAGTCCTGTGGCCACTGAGGAGTTTTTCCATTTGCTGAAATACTGAATGCTGCACTTTAACACCATAAACTCAGGATTTTAAATAGCTCAGCTGGAATTTGTCACCTCTACTAGCTTTGTTCACAGTAATGCTTCCTAAGTCCCACTTGACTCCACATTCCAAGATGTCTGGATCTAGGTGAGTGATCATATCACTGTGGTTATCTCGGTCATTAAGACCTTTTTTGAATATTCTTCTGTGTATTCTTGACATCTCTTCTGCTTCTATTAAGTCCTTACCATTTCTGTCCTTCATCATGCCTGACCTTACACGAAATTTTGCCTTGATATCTCCAATTTTCTTGACAAGCTCTCTAGATTTTCCCATTCTATTGTTTTCCTCTACTTCAATGCACTGTTCATTATAGAAAGCCTTCTTATCTCTCTTTATTATTCTCTGAAACTGTGTAGTTGAGTACATCTTTCCATTTGTTTCTTGCCTTTTATTGGTTTTCTTTTCTCAGCTATTTGTAAAGCTCCTCAGACAACCACTTTGCCTTTTTGCATTTTTCTTTGGGATGGTTTTGGTCACTGCCTTCTCCACAATTTTACAATCTTCCTTCCATAGTTCTTCAGGCATTCTGTCTACCAGATCTAATCCCTTGAATCTATTCTTCAGCTCCACTCCATAATTATAAAATATTTGATTAAGTCATACCTGAATGGTCTAGTGGTTTTCCCCTACTTTCTTCATTATAAGCCTGAGTTTTGCAATAAGGAGCTCATGATCTGAGCCACAGTCACCTCCCTATCTTGTTTTTTTGCTTACTGTATAGAGCTTCTCCATCTTGGCGACAAAAAAATATAATCAATCTGACTTTGGTATTGATCATCTGGTGATGTCAATGTGTAGTCATCTTATGTGTTGTTGGAAGAGGATGTTTTCTATGATCAGTGTGTTCTCTTGACAAAACTGTTAGCTTTTTCCCTGCTTCATTTTGTACTCCAAGGCCAAATTTGCCTGTTATTCCAGGGATATCTTGAGTTCTTACTTTTGCATCCCAATCTTCTATGATGAAAAGGACATCTTTTTTTTCGTGTTAGTTCTAGAATGTCTTGTTGTCTTCATCAAGCCAGTCAACTTCAGCTTCTACGGCATCAGTGGTTGGGACACAGACTTGGATTACTGTGGTGTTGAATGGTTTGCCTTGGAAACGAACCAAAATAATTCTGTTGTTTTTGAAGTTGCACCCCCATACTGCATTTCAGACTCTTTATTGACTATAAGGACTATTCCATTTCTTCTAAGAGATTCTTGCCCATGGTAGTAGGTGTAATGTTAATCTGAATTAAATTAGATGAACATTAATTCCAATCCATTTAGGTTTACTAATTCCTAAGATGTCAACGTTCAATCTTGTCACCCTCTGCTTGACCATGTCCAATTTACCTTGATTCAGGGAACAACATTACAGATTCCTATGCAATACTGTTCTTACAGCACTGGACTTTACTTTCAAGACCAGACACATCCACAACTGAGTGTCATTTCCACTTTGGCCTAGCTGCTTCATTATTTCTGGACCTATTAGTAATTGCCCTCCACTATTCAAGGCAATGGCACCCCACTCCAGTACTCTTGCCTGGAAAATCCCATGGGCGGAGGAGCCTGGTAGGCTGCAGTCCATGGGGTCGCTAAGGGTTGGACATGACTGAGTGACTTCACTTTCACTTTTCACTTTCATGCATTGGGGAAGGAAATGGCAACCCACTCCAGTGTTCTTGCCTGGAGAATCCCAGAGATGGCAGAGCCTGGTGGGCTGCCGTCTATGGGGTCATAGAGAGTCTGACATGACTGAAGTGACTTAGCAGCATTCCCCAGTAACATAGTGAACCCCTTCAAACCAGGGGCCTCATCCTCTAGTGTCTTATCTTTTTGCCTTTTCATACTGTTCATGGGGGTCTCCAGGCAAGAATACTGGAGTGGTTTGCCACTTCCCCCTCCAGTGGACCATGTTTTGTCAGAACTCTTCTCTATGACCCATCCATCTTGGGTGGCCTTGCAGAGAATAGCTTATAGCTTCACTGAATTATGTAAGCCCCTTCACCAGGACAAGGCTGTGGTCCATGAAGGGGGTGTTCCAGTTACCATTTTATTAATTGTTTCTGATTTGTTTTTGTAGGTCATTTTTTTCTCTTGTGTTTCTTGCCTAGATAAGTCCTTTTAGCATTTCTTGCAAAGCTTGTCTGATGGTGCTGAATTCTTTAAGCTTTTTTATGTATGTAAGACTTTTAACTTTTCTGTCAAATCTAAATGCTGGTAAAGTAATCTTAGTTGTAGGTTTTCCCCTTTCATCATTTTAAATATATCCTGCCACTCCCTTCCAGCCTGCAGTTTCTGCTGAAAGATAGTTGATAACCCTATGGGGATTCCCCTCTATCTTATCTGTTGCTTTTTGATTGATGCTTTTAATATTTTTTCTTTGTATTTAATCTTGATAGTTTGATTAATATGTGTCTTGGCATGTTTCTCCTTGGCTTTATCCCCTATGGGGCTCTCTGCACATCTTGGATTTGACTCTTTTTTTTTTTTCCATGTTAAGGAAGTTTTCAACTACAATCTCTTCAAATATTTTCTCAGACCCTTCTCTTTCTCTTCTTCTGGGACTCCTATAATCAATGTTTAATGTTATCCCAGAGGTTTTTAAGACTGTCTTGAATTCTTTTCTTTATTCTCTTCTGAGCAGTTTTTCTGCACAAATTCTAGCTTCTGGCTCACTTATCCATTCTTCTGCCCATTATTCTGCAATTTTTTCTTTCTAGTGTATTTTAAATTTCAGTTATTGTATTGTTCATCACTGTTTGTCATCATCTTTAGTTCTTCTAGGTCATTGCTAAACATTTCTTGTATTTCCTCCATTCTATTTCCAAGCTTTTGAATCATCTTTACTATCATTACTCTGAATTCTTTTTCAGGTATATTACCTATTTCCTCTTCATTTATTTGGTCTTGAGAATTTTTACCTTGCTTGTTCATCTGCAATATATTTCTTTGTCTTCCTGTTTTGTCTAACTTTCAGTCTTGAGGTCTTCCTTCTACAGGTTGCAGGGTCATAGTTCCACTTGCTTCTGGTGTCTTCCCCAGGTGGGTGTGGTTGGTCCAATGACTTGGGTAAGCATCCTCAAGGGAGAGATTGGTGCCTGCATCCTGGTGCATTGAGCTATTTCTTTTCCTTTTGATGGAGAGGCAATGTCAACAGGTGTGTTTTGGGGTGTCTGTGATCTTAGAACAGCATGGCTTTGTGTTCCTATCTTTCTTGGTATTTTGTGTGGGATGTTCAGCACTGGAGCCTACAGCCAGTTGGGTGGAGCCAAGTCTTGGAGCTGAGATCAAACTCTGGGAGAACTCTTGCCAATTAATATTCCCTAGGGCTGGAAATTCTTTGGCATTCCAGAATTCTGCACTGAGA
The DNA here is from genome assembly GCF_029378745.1 of Bos indicus. Taxonomy (NCBI): domain Eukaryota; kingdom Metazoa; phylum Chordata; class Mammalia; order Artiodactyla; family Bovidae; genus Bos; species Bos indicus. The sequence goes on along the minus strand of NC_091764.1, from coordinate 41,887,324 downwards.
GCTCACACAGCACAGGTTCAGGCCTACCCTGGCCTCATAACCAAAACCCAATAAGCCACATGGCTCTGCAAAAAAAGGGAGAGGAAAAGAAAAGATAAAAGAAGATGGGGAGGAAAAACATAGGAAGAATGGAAACAGACAAAATCTAAGACAAATAACAAAGACAAAAACAAGCAAAAAACAACAATTAAAACCAACCAAATGAGCAAACAAAAGCCCAGACAAATGGTAAAAGACCAAAGAAAACCAAATAAAAGAAGCACATGCACAGACAAAATAAGAAACAAAAACAGAGAAAACAAAAACACAGGAGAATAACTGCACAAATAAAAGAATCCCAAGACCAAAAAAAAAAAAAAATTAACAAAACCAAAAAACAAAAGCAGAATGCAAACTGAAGGATAAAGCAAACAAAACACACAAAATGATTTTTAAAATTTTTAAAAGATTTAAAAAAAAGAACAAATAAAAGAAAGGGGAAAGGGTAAGAACACAGAAGAGAGAAAAACAAGGGAAAAACACAGAACCAAAAATTAATGTAGAAATAGAAATACAAAAAATAAAAAATATATTAAAATTTTTAAATGAAAACACAAAAGATAAAAATAAAAAATAACAAGAGAAAGACAACAAACAAAAACAAAACAAAAAATAGTAATAATTATATTTTCCTAAGGTCTCAGCTGCCAGTATCCTTTTCTCCATTGTGAGTCACCTCCACCTCCCCAGGATGCTCTCTAAAACTTCTAGGCAGTTCTCTGGTTCCTCTGTGTTCACTGTGGTGGGTAGCTCAGACTCTGACCTGGCCTAATACCCATGGGTACTAGACCCCCAAGTCTACCACTGCTATAGCTATGCCGGTTTCATTTGTGAGAACACTGATTGTCCATTCAGATATTCCATAGATGCAGGGCTTACCAAGCCAATTGCAGGGATTTAATCAGTGGTTTGTGTAGCTGCACAGAAATATTTTTGTTTTTCTTCCTTAGTCACCCCACCCTGGGTCTCAGTTGTGATTTTAGCCCCACCTCTGTATGTAGGCCACCCACAGGAGCCTCCTCCCAAGGCTACCCTGGAGCATTTGTACTTTATCTCTCCCCTGTAAGGACAGGGTACAAATGTGGCACAACTGCCTGCATCACAAGGACCTGGTGATGACAGGTGTGTAGGAAAGCCACAGGCCACAAGCACAAGAGATCCAGAACTAATGGGAGCCTTTCCTAGTGCCTGGGAGCAGGAGTGAGGTCAGCACTTGCTGGGGCTTTTCTTAGCACCTGGAAGGGCAGGTGTCCAATGAGTGGGGAGAAAGAGTCTACAATGAGTGCTCCATCCCTGTGTGTCAACAGTAGCACCTTGCTTCTGTGGCAGTCTGGATTTCCTTCACAAGCATTCCTGGTTGCAGATTTCCTCCCTCCCATCCCCTCTGGCTATCTCCTCACACCCAACAGTAGTCTTCTTCCCAGGTTTACTCTTCAATCCCCATATTACAGCTCTAAGCCTCCATGTACACTGGCAGACACATGTCCCAATCTGGGATATGCAGGGCTGTAGCACAGACCATCTGTACAAGTCTCACTCTGTTCTGTCTGCCACAGACCAGCTGTTTCACACTCCCCTGACAGCCTCAGATGCTCCGCTTCTGTCCCAACCAATCCTCTGCTGGTGAGAAGGCTTCCCTAGATGCAGGAACCTCTCCTCTGCTTCAACTTTCATGATGGTCAGAGCATCATGGAAGGAAGGTCTGCTCTTCAGAATGGTCATATCATAATGGTCCACATTATTAATCAAAACACCAATGTAATCATACAGGCATTACATAATTTAAACAGGACACAGATCCCATCTCATTTCCTCTCCTCTTTTCCTTCTTTCTTTCATCCTACTCAGATATGTGGGGATCTTTCTTGTCCTTTCCAGTGTCCAACATCTTCTGCTAGTGTTCAGTTGGTGTTCTGTGAGAACTGTTTCATCTGTAAATGTATTCTTGATGCATTTGTGGAAAGAGATGAAGTCCATGACTTCCTACTCCTCCACCATCTTGGTTAACCTCCTCAGCTGGTCATTTTTTATCTTATAAAGGGAAACTGCAGTGATGGTTCTTCATATTACTTCGCAAATGCAGTGAACAAGGAAAAGATATTGCTTGCTTCATCTTGTCACCTGTTTGGTTCTGGAAAGGCTACAGCCAACAAAATAATTCTTAATAACCCTAGATTTGATGGTCAGAGCATCATGGAAGGAAGGCCTGCTCTTCAGAATGCTTATATCATACTGGTCTACATCATTAATCAAAACACCACTGAAATCATACAGGCATTACATAATTTAAAACCTGAACACTAGGTTGGTGCCAAAGGGATGGAAAAAAAATGGTATAGATATAAGACAATGAAAACAACACATCTAAACATGAATATGGAATGACAAGGGTTCTACCACCTTGATTACACTGGTGGGAATTCAATTAGGTGCCCCTTCTGTGCAATGCCTAATTCTATCATTTGAATGAGCTAAGTGTAACTAGACAGAATAGCATCCAGAAAAACTGGCTTTGTAAGGTCTAATATATATCTGGATAAAGATGATTAGTAATAGTTTTGAGGACCACCTCGTTAGTAATTCTAGGAATAACATACATACATGAAGTGACACATTCAGTAATGAGAGGCATAGCATATAATGTTGATCAATCTCCTCCAACAGTGCAATTGACTCTTCTTCTCTTAACTTAGATATCTGATACATAAAAACAATATAAGGTTTCCTGGGGATATTCTATTAAGTTCATTGTCTATTGACCCTATCTTATTATAATACCTGACCTGAACAAATAAACATGAGGGCATTTGGAAATACTGGAAAACTACAAAAGCAACAAAAATTATGAACCATAGCCATTTAATTCTTCAATGGCTTCAACCAAAGCCAATGTTCTTCAATGACTGGTGAATATTTACAAGTATTTACAGTAGCATCAGTAAGAATTAACAAGTAATAAGTAAAAGAAAGGCCTGGTTCTAAAATAAGAACTAACTGCTTAGTATCTATGATGATGATGCTTCATAATTATATTTTAATAAAGCACTTTGAGTACTTTAGGAAATAAAGTACTGAGGAATCACCAGGAATCACCAAAAATTTAGCAATAATATGGTACAAACAGTGGAACTAAGGACACATTCAACTGGCTTAATTGCCCTTAATACTTTTCAAAGAGTTACTATGTATCAGAAACTATACTTAGAATCTATTTGTTACTTTATTTGCTATTTGCTCAACTACCTTTTTAAATTGTGATTATTTTCTCCTCTCTTTAGAGAAAAGATACATTATCTACCTTGTATGTGGAATCAGTGCAATGAATGGATTCATATGAGTAAATAGAATAGTATTTGTTAACTGAATCAATTAATTACAAAACAAATTAATGAAAAGGAAAAGAAAGAAAAGGAATGGTAAGATATGGTAATAGTAATGATATGGAACATATAGAATGGTATGGTATATAGTATGCTATGGTATGGTACAGTATGGTATCTTACAGTATGGTATAGTATGGTGTGGTTGTTGTTGTTCAGTCACTCAGTCATGTCTGCTTCTTTGTGACCCATGGAATGCAGCACCCCCAGCTTGCTTGCCCTTCAGCTCCCAGAGTTTGCTAAAACTGATGTCCATTGAGTCGATGATGCCATCCACCCATCTCATCCTCTGCACCCCCCTTCTCCTCCTGCCCTAAATCTCAGAATCAGGGTCTTTTCCAATGAGTTGGCTCTTTGCATCCAGTGGCCAAAGTATTGGAACTTCAGCTTCAGCATCAGTCCTTTCAATAAATATTCAGGGTTGATTCCCTTTAGGACTGACTGGTTTGATCTCCTTGCAGTTCAAAGGACTCTCAAGTGTCTTCTCCAGCACCACAGTTCGAAAGCATCAATTCTTCAGTGTTTATCCTTCTTTATGGTCCAACTCTCACATCTGTACAAAACCATAGCTTTCATGATACAGACCTTTGTTGGCAAAGTGATGTCTCTGCTTTTTAATACACTGTCTAGGTTTGCCATGGAGAAAGCAATGGCACCCCACTCTGGTACTCTTGCCTAGAAAATCCCATGGACAGAGGAGCCTGGTAGGCTGCAGTCCATGAGGTCGCAAAGAGTCGGACACGACTGAGCAACTTCACTTTGACTTTTCACTTTCATGCATTGGGGAAGGAAATGGCAACCCACTCCAGTATTCTTGCCTGGAGAATCCCAGGGACAGGGGAGCCTGGTGGGCTGCCGTCTATGGGGTCGCACAGAGTCGGACACGACTGAAGTGACTTAGCAGCAGCAGCAGCAGCAGGTTTGTCATAGTTTTTCTTCTAAGGAGCAAGTGTCTTTTAATTTCATGGCTGCAGTCACCATCAGCTGACTTTAGACTTTAGAGCCCAAGAAAATAAAATCTGTCATTGTTTCCATTGCTTCCCCATCTTTTTGCCATGAAGTGATGGGATGGGATGCCATAATCTTAGTTTTTTAAATGGTGAGTTTTAAACCAACTTTTTCACTCTCCTCTTTCACCTTCATCAAGAGGCTCTTTAGTTCCTCTTCACTTTATGCCATTAGGATGGTGTCATCTGCATATCTGAGGTTATTGATATTTCTCCCGGCAATCTTGATTTCAGCTTGTGATTCATCCAGCCCGGTATTCCACACATTATGGTAATGATAAGGTAATCCAATGGTATGGTACAGCATGATATGGTAATTGGAAGGTACGGTATGATATGATGATGGTATGAAATGTCTTGGAGATGGTATAATATTGGGATAGGATGGTAATGGCTCTATTCTGAAAGTCCCACATCCATGGATAATCTGTTGACAAGTTCCTAGAGTAGTATAGTAGTAGGAATGTTTTGGAAACTGACTCATCAATTTTAAAGCAGACAGAATCTTGGAGGAAATCTAGTCTAACTTTCATTTTAAATATAAGACCAAGAGAAAATACGTGATTTACCTAATGTAACAAAAAAATATGTGTTTTGCCCAATGTAACTCATCTAGTTACTAGGGGAAGCAGGGTTGAGCCCTAGGTCTTCTAACTTTGATTCCTGTAGTATAAACAGCTTCTCTTTTTTACCACTCTCTTGGGAGCTGAGTGGAGCTCCTTTGTGAAGGAGACATACTGACGAGCAATACTTACTATGATATACTCCACTAATTCATATAATAAAATGCTAGTAGTTATAACAAAGAATGGAATTTTTCTTGTTGTCTCATAATTTCAACTACAAGCCTCAAGAAAAATTTCTAGACATATCCCTACAGCATTTAGGAAGAGTTGACCAAACCAGCCCAGCAACTATCAGTCCTAACCTCTTATCTTCAGATTATTTAAGATAAGCTTCAAGATCCATGGTGGAGATACTTTGAAGAGAATTCACAGATATAGAGAACACTGTTTTCTCTTTTTGTTTCCAAAATATAGTAAGGCAAATTTTTCTCCTCTATCAAAACAAGTGAGTGAGTGATCCAAGGTTTTCTTTACTTACAGAGCTATTAGAAGGGGACTGTTGCATTTTACTTCTTCAGAATGCAGAGTATTCCATCTAAAATGCCCATATCATAAAGTTCAGGCCCATCTCAGAGTGTCCAGGAGCACTCAGAGAGGAGGGGGGAAAGAATTCCTGGGAAAATCGAATGTATGTTCTTTGGAATCTAGGTACTGTTATAGATAGATACCTGGAAAAGTATGAAGATAGGAGGTCAAAAAAAATTGGAGGGTAGCAATTGAACATGCAAGTTGCACATCTGCTATTTAACAAGTCACAGATACATGATATTTTTCATTGTTCAAGTGGACAAAAATAAAAGCAGCCAAACAATAAGCCATTTCACAGGAATTCTGCCAAGGAAAGTTGACTATCACCAAGGCAAACGGACATTCAGTGTAACAGGCTATAGGTGTATGAGGAGGATAGAAGGGAAAAGGAGATAGAGCATCCCTCAAAAGGTCAAGCAGAGGTTGCAACACTCATTACAGATGTAGCAAGGAGGTTGTCCTCAAGGGATTGCTCTACAAAGAACCCAAGAGCATAATGGTCAGTTAGTAAAAGCCAGGAAAAAAAAAAAAAAAAAACACTACAAAGAGCACTGAGAAGAGAAGTACAAAGAATATGAAGTTTAAAAAAAACCTGTTCTTCTTCATTAAATGTCTCCCCAGTCCCTCTTGGAAGGCCCAGAAGAGGCAGAGAGAGGCAAAGGAAGGAAAAATGGAAGAGTAAATTGAGGCAAAGAAGGTGAACAAAGGGAGTGCCCCTTTCCAACTATAGGGAAATAAGCACTCAGGTCTGAGATGGATGAAAACAGAACAGTGAATTGGATATTTTTGGTTTATATTGGGCAGTACTTTAATTCCTGAAAATGAGACCATTCCTATAACTGAAAATAAACGTAAAAGTAATGGGATCTAATAATAAGGAGATTGGAAAGAAAAAATGTAACAAAGTTTTTAGAGGTAATCCTGACATTCATCCTTGAAAGGCAAGTTTTGAGTGAAGCATAAAAAGCAAAGTTTCCTAGCTATAAGCTACCAAATTTAGCCCACTCAACAAACCAGTTATATGGGCCTTAAGAATCAGATTTGAGAATATCAAATATCACTTAATGACCTAGGAAAATACTCAGGAAATTTAAAACTGTGAAAAAAAAAAAAAAAGATGAAAAACTATATATGCAATAAGATATAATTGTATTATTTTATATAAATGAGACTATATTTAAAAAAATATGGGTTTCTCTGGTGGCTCAGATGGTAAAGGTGGCTCCCTGTAATGCAGGAGAGCTGAGTTGGATGCCCAAGTTGGGAAGATTCCTTAGAGGAGGGCATGGCAACACACTCCAGTATTCTTGCCTGGAGAATCCAATGAACAGAGGAACTTGGTGGGCTGCAGTCCATGCAGTTGCAAAGAATTGGACACAACTAAGTGACTAAGCACAGCACATATTAAAATATAATAAGTGGACATTTGTTCTTATTGGATAGTGAAATTCTTATAAATTTTCTAAAATGGACAGAAAATATTTTTATAATCAGAAAAAATACACTATTAAAAATGCTTGCAAGTAACTTTGTGGAAAAATGTGAAAATTTTTACTATTACAATCAAAATCAACTTCTATCTTCTTTTCAGTGCCATTAGTACTGTTCTGAATCTTGCAGCCAAAAGCAGTTGCTTTAATAATATCAGATGATGAGAAATACAACAATGCTTGGATTTCAGGGCCAGGAAGATAAACTGGTCCATATTATGTTCATCCAAGATTGTCAAATGAGCTCTCTACAAGACAATAACGTGGCAGACCACTGCTACCAGAATATAATCAATTGCCCTTCTACCTCCTCTCAGTGGTGTCACCAACTAACTCAAAATTTTCTTTTTTTTTTTTTTTAATTTTATTTTATTTTTAAACTTTACATAATTGTATTAGTTTTGCCAAATACCAAAATGAATCCGCCACAGGCCTCACTTTCTACCAGCCCCCAGGAACACCAGCCATCTAAGATCTTCAAATTGTTCTTTGGTCCAAAATATAGAAAAAGCTCATCAAACCCCTGTTCACCAAACTAGCCATCAGAAGTCCAAGCTTTCCAAATCATCCTTCAGTATAAAAATCCTCATTCAATACTACCTTGCATAGCTTCTAATTTGGTCCCACCCTCTATCCTTCACTTCCTTTCTAAATGGTGTGTGTTAGAAATTACAATCCATCAGCAACAGTATAGACCAGTCATTAAGCCTGGAACAAGGGCTTCCCTGATAGCTCAGCTGGTAAAGAATCTGCCTGCAATGCAGAGATCCCGGTTCAATTCCTGAGTCAGGAAGACCCGCTGGAGAAGGGATAGGCTACCCACTCCAGTATTCTTGGGCTTCCCTTGGGGCTCAGCTGGTAAAGAATCTGCCTGGGTTTGATCCCTGGGTTGGGAAGATCCTCTGGAGAAGAGAAAGGCTACGCACTTCTGTATTCTGGCCTGGAGAATTCCATGGACTGTATAGTCCACAGGGTCGCAGAGTTGGACACCACTAAGTGACTTTCACTGTCACTTTCACTTCATTTTCATTGGCTGAAACAAGTTCACCAGCCCTGTCACTTACAGCTATGTGACCGCAGGCAAATTGCTTAAATTCTCCATTTCCTCATTCATAAAGTGGAATTAATAATAGTACCATAAGAGATGGGAATACCAGACCACCTGATCTGCCTCTTGAGAAATTTGTATGCAAGTCAGGAAGCAACAGTTAGAACTGGACATGGAACAACAGACTGGTTCCAAATAGGAAAAGGAGTTCGTCAAGGCTGTATATTGTCACCCTGTTTATTTAACTTATATGCAGAGTACATCATGAGAAACGCTGGATTGGAAGAAACAAACTGGAATCAAGATTGCCGGGAGAAATATCAATAACTTCAGATATGCAGATGACACCACCCTTATGGCAGAAAGTGAAGAGGAACTCAAAAGCCTCTTGATGAAAGTGAAAGTGGAGAGTGAAAAAGTTGGCTTAAAGCTCAACATTCAGAAAACAAAGATCATGGCATCTGGTCCCACCACTTCATTGGAAATAGATGGGGAAACAGTGGAAACAGTGTCAGACTTTATTTTTCTGGGCTCCAAAATCACTGCAGATGGTGACTGCAGCCATGAAATTAAAAGATGCTTACTCCTTGGAAGGAAAGTTATGACCAATCTAGATAGCATATTGAAAAGCAGAGACATTACTTTGCCAACAAAGTTCCGTCTAGTCAAGGCTATGGTTTTTCCTGTGGTCATGTATGGATGTGAGAGTTGGACTGTGAAGAAGGCTGAGAGCCGAAGAATTGATGCTTTTGAACTGTGGTGTTGGAGAAGACTCTTGAGAGTCCCTTGGACTGCAAGGAGATCCAACCAGTCCATTCTGAAGATCAGCCCTGGGATTTCTTTGGAAGGAATGATGCTAAAGCTGAAACTCCAGTACTTTGGCCACCTCATGTGAAGAGTTGACTCACTGGAAAAGACTCTGATGCTGGGAGGGATTGGGGGCAAGAGGAGAAGGGGACGACAGAGGATGAGATGGCTGGATGGCATCACTGACTCGATGGCCGTGAGTCTGAGTGAACTGTGGGAGTTGGTGATGGACAGGGAGGCCTGGTGTGTTGCGATTCATGGGGTCTCGAAGAGTCGGACATGACTGAGCGACTGATCTGATCTGATCTGATAAGATTATCATTAGGTTTATGTGAGTTAATGTGTATTTAGAGTTTAGAACATGTGCTTCCGCCACATAATGAGTGTTTGATAATTCATTTATTTTTATTAGAAAACGCACCTGTACTCTCAACCTAAACCTTACATGTTCATCCCGAGGATGTGGCTCTTACTGAAGTGCTCCCAAGTAAGGCTATTTTTTTCTTTCACATCATGTATATATAAGACACTGCCTGGAGGTGAGGTTTCTTCTTGCTCCTGAGTGCAGTTTCCAATCTATCATTCCTCTTCCAAAGATTCCACCTTCTTTGAAGCACCTGTAGTCAGATCTTGCTACAAGCTGCTCTTTGCCACACTGCCTCATCCACTGATCTCACTTATGGGCCACTCTATCAGCTACTTCTATCATCACTACTTCTTTCAGCATTCTTAGTAACCTCAAATCCCTCAGGTAATACACCCAACAATTTTCTCACAATTCTTTGGCCCCCTTAAAACCAGTTTCATTTTTGTGAAAAAAAAAAAAAAAAGAAGAAGAAGAAGATGATGATGATTCATTCAGAAGAGATCTACTCCATCTTCATCTTCATGCTTCGAGATCCAAACTATATTTCATCTATATCCACAAATTCTGGGAGGCTTTTCTGTTATAATGAAGTGTCACTGCTTCTATTTAAGGCCACTCTCTCACCTTTTTCTCCTCATTCCCATCCCTAGTCTCCTTCCCAAGGACTTCACTCCTACAAATATCTCCTCTTTTTCTTATACCACCCATCTAAACAATTTACTTGATTTTTCTCTTTCTCTTGCACTCTTTATCAGCAAACCCTAACAGTTCTGTCTCCAAAATATACCTCAGATCTATTGTTTACCACCTGTACTGCTCTTGTTTAGTCCAAGCTGCTTCCATCTGTCTCCTGGAAAAAAATAACAGCGTTCTCACTGGTCTTCCACCTCTTTTTTTAACTCTTATAACATAGTCCATCTTCTATATAGCAACAAGTTGTCTTTCTAAAATGTAAATCATATCTCCACTGAAAGCTTTCTAAAGCCTTCCCACTAAAATTAAGTCCAAAATTTCCATTCTAGACTACAAGGCCCTAAACAGTCTGGCTCCTGCCTATGTCTTTCTCGTGTCCAACTTTTTGCGACCCCATGAACTGCAGCACGCCAGGCCTCTGTGTCCATCACCAACTCCTGGAGTCCACCCAAATCCATGTCCATCGAGTCAGTGATGCCATCCAACCATCTCATCCTCTGTCATCCCCTTCTCCTCCTGCCCTCAATCTTTCCCAGCATCAGGGTCTTTTCAAAAGAGTCAACTCTTCGCATCAGGTGGCCAAAGTATTGGAGTTTCAGCTTCAATATCAGTCCTTCCAATGAATACCCAGGACTGATCTCCTTTAGGATGGACTGGTTGGATCTCCTTGCAGTCCAAGGGACTCTCAAGAGTCTTCAACACCACAGTTCCAAAGTACCAATTCTTCGGTGCTCAGCTTTCTTTATAGTCCAACTCTCACATCCATACATGACCACTGGAAAAACCATAGCCTTGATTAGCTGTCTAGTCAAGGTTTTACTTGACTTTGCCCTTGTTGGCAAAATAATGTCTCTGCTTTTGAATATGCTGTCTAGGTTGGTCATAACTTTCCTTCCAAGGAGTAAGCATCTTTTAATTTCATAACTGCAATCACCATCTGTGTAGTGATTTTGGAGCCCAGAAAAATAAAGTCAGCCACTGTTTCCACGGTTTCCCCATCTATTTGCCATGAAGTGATGGGACCTGCTCTTCTTACCATCCCACTAACCAAATCAGCTTATTTTTCATGGCTTCTGCATTTGCTTTGGCATAAAATGATGTTCTTTCTGATCTTCTCATGGCTCACATTTCTATATTCACATTTAATTCAAATGTCTCCTTCCCAGTCATGACTAACTACCCTCAAGCATACTGTCTCATCGTCTCCAGAGCACTTATCAACATCTGAAGTTATTTTTTTTAATGTTTATTGTCTCTGTCCTCACCCAATGTTAAGTTCTTGAAAGTAGAAACACTTGTCTTATATCTATATTCTCCACACCTAGACACCCTTTCTGGAACATCAATGGGCAGTCAAATATTTCTTGACAGACTGATTAAAATCTCCATAATAATCAGGAATAGACTATATTTTTCTTCTCTGGTATTGAGGGCCAGGTCTGACATGCCTGGGGTCAGGAACATCCCCTGGAGTAGGAACTGCAACATGCTCCAGTATTCTGGCTTGGAAAATTCCATGGACAGAGGAGTCTGATGACAGTTCACACAGTCACAAGTTGGACAATACTGAACAACTGAGCATGCACTGATGTGTCTACTGATGGGTTAAGCATTTCACAGAAAAGGACAAAGTAAAAATAAAAATACCTGTGCTTTTAAATAATTCAAGATCCATTTAAGGAAGAAGAGCTACTAACCCAAGTCACTAAAATACTACACTTGACCCTTGAATAACACAGGTTTTAACTACGACTGTCAACTCACTTTTTTTTTTTTAAATACACATGTACTACTGTACTAAACAATGCAAGATCACTTGACTCCATGGATGCAGAACTACAGATGAAAGGGCTGACTGTAAAGTTATATGAGGATTTCTGACTGCATAGAGGGGAAGGTTGGCACCTCTAACCTTAGAGTTGTTCAAGGATCAACTGTATTTACAAAGCAAACTATCATGCTCCATATGTTAGACTTACATATGTATACACAGTAGAAACTGGCAAGAGAAGAATCCTTAGGGAAAAATAATTCTATTAATATGAGTATATATCATTTTACAGATGAGGAAACTGAGGTTCAGGCAGCTCAAACAATTCACCCAAAGTTAAAAACTAGGAAAGACAACACTACCACTACAATATTGTAAAGTAATTAGCCTCCAATTAACATAAATTAATTAATTAAAAAAAAAAACCTAGGAAAGAAGTCAAGTTCAAACACACCTCTTGATGTCAAAGCCCATTCTCCTCATAGGAACTTGTTTCAGTCAGGTCCTTATAAAAAGACTTGGCTATTACAAAAGATACATCTACCAGAAGTAAGACTATAATATCTGTCAGAGACATATGGAAGTCTGTAACTCCACCAATATTAAATTCCCAAAGGGCTTGAGTCCTTGAGTCTTGAAATATAAAACAGATTATCAGTTCCCTGAAAAAGAACAGAGCCTATTACCCACAGGACACTAGGATTGATGAAGTAAAAAGATTAACAGTTAACGAAGGGATTTTTAAATTTTATTCAAACTATCCTTAGAAGTGAAACATTTTAGGAAACTTTCCATAGAAGCTTCCTGCCTCACTCAGATCCAAGCTAGCCACTCTGAATGAATGAGTTATTAATTATACAGGACAAAAATGTGTGTTTATGTATGAGTGTGCACAGATACGTATGTATTCAAGTCTTTTTATGTGCAAATGAGCTGTTGTCAATAAATTTTTGCAATTAATATCTGATGAAAATAGGATGAAATTTATGGAAAGGGATTTTTTAATGGAATGAGCATAAAAATTAGGAATGATGAGAAAGGATAAGTAACAGAGGGGAAATAACCAAATAGATGAACATGGCTATGTTAAAGATTAGGAGAGTGGAAAGATTAGATGTTATGGGACAGATTATTAAGATTTTATGTTGCTATCCTGGAAAATAAAGAGTCATTTTTCTCTGTGAGAAAGTATGCTAATGTGATCACAATGTCTATAGAGGTATACCACTCTAATAACTTGCATGTAATGTGTTTAAACTTAATTGTTGCCATGGTTCATGGGAAAGCCATCTTATAACCCAACTGGACTGAGTTTCTCAAGGGCAAATTCCACATCTGATTCATCTTGCATTTCTCAGTGCCTAGCAAAGTGTTTTGAGTGTACTTAATTATAGGGATGCAATAACTAATAAATTGAATATGACTAAACTGAGATACATTGAATTTACTTGGTCAAATTGAATTAGAATGGTCAGGAATGGGAACTATTAATTACCCTCACAAATACACTTTTATTCCTCCATTTTAGATACCAAAATATACTTACTTAAGTAATTTCTGTTCTACTTACAATGAGCTTAGAGTAATAGCTCTTTTTTTACACTTTTATTACCTATACTTTACAAAGAGGCTGTAATGTACATAGCAGAAGTACAATCCGCTTTATACATAGATGAAATTGAGTCATAGACAGACATCATATTATTTTTCCACAGGATTACTTTTATACTACTGCCACATAAAAGTGAGTCAGTGGAACAAAGAAGATCTGAACTCAAACTCCAAAAGCATTACTTTCCTCACCAAAGTTCATCTTAAAAGATTCAATCATAAAAGCAAAATTATGTAATATGCAAATAAACATATTTGATAGTCAAAAAAGTCACAAAGATGACTGCTTTTAGAAACAGAAGTTCCTGTTACTGCAGTCTTTTTTCACATAAAATAGAGAGCGTGGTTCTTATCAGAATGTACAGAGAACAAACATATAAGCAAGGGCGGAAATCTACTGGATGATTTTGCAGAATACTCATCCTCTACTGCTGTGTTTATTATTTTGATAACTGATATTTGTAGCATTTTTCTGCTTGTCAAAGACAGCAAGTGGGACTAGTCTTAAGTGCTAAGGCAGTCTTAAGTCATCTTCAATGGTTTGCTTAACTTTCTATTCTATATTTTTTAAATTCAATTTGTCATCACACTTTTACCTTTTTTACCAACTGTGCTATCAGGGAAGCCTTTATTTCACAGTAAAACAATGTGTGAAGGACATAGTCAGTTCAGTTCAGTCAATTCAGTCGCTCAGTCGTGTCCGACTCTCTACGACCCCATGAATCGCAGCATGCCAGGCTTCCCTGTCCATCACCAACTCTCGGAGTTCACTCAAACTCACGTCCATCAAGTCAGTGATGCCATCCAGCCATCTCATCCTCTGTCATCCCCTTCTCCTCCTGCCCCCAATCCCTCCCAGCATCAGAGTCTTTTCCAATGAGTCAACTCTTCGCGTGAGTTGGCCAAAGTACTGGAGTTTGAGCTTTAGCATCATTCCTTCCAAAGAAATCCCAGGGCTGATCTCCTTCAGAATGGACTAGTTGGATCTCCTTGCAGTCCAAGGGACTCTCAAGAGTCTTCTCCAACACCACAGTTCAAAAGCATCAATTCTTTGGCGCTCAGCCTTCTTCACAGTCCAACTCAAAAGGTATTTATTTTACCAGTTCAATCAAATTTGTTTTCTAAATAGGTTCGTTTCTAAAAGTGAAACTTGTTTTCAAGATCATTTATGTTTCTGACTTGGTTTGTTGATCCTGTATCACTCAGAAACCTGTTTTTCAATGCAAACCAAACTAGCCATCTAGTCAAAGGTTTCAGTGGCTACTATTATATAAAAAGGAAGACCTGGTTTTTGAATAAGGTCCTAAGAAAAAAAGAGTCACAAGTTGATTTTATTTCTTCTTTAATCACAGTACTTAAACCAAAAATTTGCAAAATAACATCTCATAATATGAATTACTAAAAACGAAAGGCTAAAATTAAGCCAATGTCTTTTTAAGTTAGCAAGGGAACTCTGTCACCTCAAATCTTTCAATTACCTCACATTAGGCATGGAAATAGTGTGATGTTTTTCTAGAGATCATTTATAAAGTGAGTGTGTATGTACGTGTGTATACGTGTATGAGCATGCATGTGTATGTCCATGTGTATAAGCATGTGTGCCTATGTACATGTGAACTGAGGACATGAGCATGTGTGTATTTCTGATCACTTTTGGGGTCTTAGTAAAACTTCTGTTGGCATAAGTAGAATGTGCTCATGTTAACAATTTAGCAAGGAATATACTTAAGAGTTTAAGGATTAAGGTGTCAGTCAGCTCACCTTACCAGGTGAGCAGTTGGAAATCAATTAGTATTCCCATGTCCTTAAAGATAAACAGGAAAGAAATGTAATTCTTTATTTACAAAAGAGAACAAAGATTATTAAGAAAATATTTTATTCAACCTGGTCAAGAAAGCATAATGATCTGCCTTGACTTTCACAACTCGATACATTCATAAAGATAAACAATGGTATTCATTCTACCATATAAATACAATGCTGATAATATCAGCTGATAACATGGAGGTCATATATTATTTAATATAAATGTACTCTTACCATCCTTTCTTACAGTTTTATGGAGATATTTTGTTGTTGCTTTTGTTTAGTCACTCAGTCATATCTGACTCTTTTGAGATCCCTTGGACTAGCCGGCCAGGTTTTCTCTGTCCATGGGATTTTCTGGGAAAGATTACTCGAGCGGCTTGCCATTTCCTACTCTGGAGATCTTCCCAAACCAGGAATCAAACCCAAGTCTCCGTCTCTCCTGCATTGCAGGTGCATTCTTTACCACTGAGGCATGGGGAAGCCCTCAGAAAATATATTTAACAAAATCATAAGATATTTAAAGTTTACATTATGATGATCCTGATATAAACATGTGAAAGGGTTCCTCCTTTCAATTCACACAATCATTACCTCACATATTTGCCATTATTTTAAAAAGAACATTTAAGTTCTCCCAGCAAATTTCAATTATGCAACACAATGTTAACAACTATAATTGCCATGTTATATATTAAGGTCTCAAGACTTATTCTTCTTACAACTCAGTTTGTGCCCTTTTACCAATCTCTTCCTATTTCTTCCATACCATACCCCATTATCCCTTTGCTTTGTCTTTAGAAACAGACATAATACATTGTAAAAAGGGGCTTCAAGTAAAGACTCAAAAGAATCCCTGCTAAAGAAATAAATTTTTGCAAGTTAATGACTACAACTGACATTTATCAAGGCCTACTATATGCCACTGGAGAAGGAAGTGGCGACCCACTCCAGTATTCTTGCCTGGAAAATTCCATGGTTAGAGGAGCCTAGTGGGCTACTTGCAAAGAGTCGGACCCAAGTGAGCACACACACAAAATGACTATATGCCAAGCATTATTCTGAGTGCTTTATAAATGTCAATTAATTCTCACTATCATATGAGATTAGTACTCTTATTTCTCCATTTCATAGAGAAACTAAGGAGAAAAAGAGCTCACCAAAGAAATTATCCAAATCTTGAGGTGAATAGAAAGAAATTGTGGTTGGTCACTGTAAGTCTTATCCATAAGAGAAAAGAGCGAGATTTAAAGAGATGTGTGTGTGTGTGTGTGTGTGTGTGTGTGTGTGTGTGTGTGTACACACACAGAGAGATGAGAGGCAGCAGGAAGTGAAGGAAAGAGCAATAACTAAAAGAGGAATAAAGAATCTAACATCTCCCAAGCACTTCTAAATGCAAGGCATTTATAACATTCATATAATCTTAATAGTCTTATCAAGAAGGTATTAGCTCCATTTTAAAGATGAAAAAATAAGGGTCATAAAGGTTAAGTGGCTGTCCTAAAATTTTGAACTCCAATCTTTGTGACTAAAATCCAAACTCTTTTCAATAAGCCATGCGGTAAAGGAAAATAAAATTAAGGCAAGGATGGGGTAAAGGGATAATAAAGAATGCAAATCCAGAAAAAAGACTGGAGATAAACCAGCTTTTAGAAGTTTCTTTGATGGATACTGGTATATGACAGAGCACTACTGTCGCAGAGCTATGATGTTTTTAAACTAGAATGCAGGGCTGTCAGAAGCCAGAACAGCTATTTGATTTCAAGAGTCAGTGCCCTTGATCCCTTCAACATTATTCTTCTTGCCTACCTTATTTCATTGTCAGGAAATCTGCTATGAAAAAAAGCAATGGCCAATTCACCTAGATTCACCAGTCCCATACAGAGCAATTGCAGAGTGCATACAAGTGGCCTGGCCTAGCTCAGCACACAGTCTACGGACAGCTTTACCCAAATTGAGATGCCAGTCCATCAGTGTACATATGTTACATGGCCACAGCAGAAGCCATGCAACATTTTCATGCTGATGTGAAGGTAGGTACAGTTCAGGCGTGACTAAAATTTTCCATTTCAAAATGACAGCCAAGAGAACCACAAATGTTGACTCAAAACTTCAGTTTCCTAACAATCCCAGTGTATCATTTTTGACCAAAATATCATAAAGACAAGTTGAGAATCTTTTCTATCAACTGAGATTAAAAAACAAATATCAATTTATTTTGTTTATGAACATACATATATTTTATATTATATTGGCCAGATTCATCAACTTCTAGTAGATTTTATCTTTTGGGAGGGCTACTGAAGGCAACGGCACCCCACTCCAGTACTCTTGCTTGGAAAATCCCATGGATGGAGGAGCCTGGTAGGCTGCAGTCCATGGGGTCACTAGGAGTCATACACGACTGAGCGACTTCACTTTCACTTTTCACTTTCATACATTGGAGAAGGAAATGGCAACCCACTCCAGTGTTCTTGCCTGGAGAATCCCAGGGACAGGGGAGCCTAGTGGGCACACATGTCCGACTCTGTGCAACCCCAGAGATGGCAGCCCACCAGGCTCCCCTGTCCCTGGGATTCTCCAGGCAAGAACACTGGAGCAGGGGGCAGGGGTGTGTATATATGTGTGTTTACGTGTTTCATGTCAATCCCTTACCAAAATCACAGTTTGTTGATTTTGGGTAAAATCTGTTTCAAAACATACTGGGACCTCCAGGTGGCACGGATTAAGGGTGAAAGAAGGTTGGACATCTAGCCTGGCCAGAGGCCTAGGTGACATGGAAGTGAAGTAAGGTCCAGAGTGACCCAGGCTTGATCACTGGCAGCACATGTACAAAATTAGATTCAACCTGGTCGTGGCTTCCAATTCTAAGCAGCCCACCTGAGTCAAAGGACACCACAGTTAGAAAACAAAAATGGTTGTTTCCCCATCACAGAAAGTAGGCTTTCAATAATTTCACTTACTTGAGTGGAAAAATTCTTGTTTTACTCAATTAAGTGGTAAATATCAAGCAATAAAAGTTTATACACATGGCAGCAATTTTTAAAAATATATAAGTACACATAAGAAAACAGATTAAAAATAAATATACCAAAATGCTAGTAGTAATTATAACAGGGAGGTAACCTATAATTGATTGCTTTTCTCATATTTTCTCAGGTATTTTTTTTTCTAATTTGATTACATTATTTCATTAACCGGAAAAGAAATCAAATAAAAATAACTTATGAAATTAAAATCTGACTTTGAAGATAGACTATGCCTGCAAGATCTATTTTCTGCTTCTAAGTATTAGCCTTTTAAAAAAATGCTTTCAGCTAAATTTTCATATAGATCTTTCAATGAACTCTGCAGGAGCATTGCCCATCAGCTCTAGGTATGAGAAAAAAATATAGAAAATTTAAACTCATTTTCAAAATTCTATGTTATTATTACCTCAGGTCTTTTTACTTAGTTTACTCATTAAGATGCTCTTTAATCCACAGCTTGGTTTAGTGTATTGTTGACAAGGTTGATGAGAGAAAGCAAGACAAGCATTGGCAACATTTTCAAAAATCTGGTGCAAGCCAGTTCAGAAAGAAAATTCACATTATTATTAACCAATTTAGTCATCAGTGTCTTACATCAGGTTAAGCAACTAGCAGCAAATACAATATTATCATTAATCTCACAAAGTATATTGTATTAATTGTAACTTTACAAACACTAAACACTATGCCAACTGAAAGTCTTGTGTGGGAAAAGAAAGAATAAAAATGGTTCAGTTAGTTCAGTTCAGTAGCTCATTTGTGTCCAACTCTTTGCGACCCCATGAATCACAGCATGCCAGGCCTCCCTGTCCATCACCAACTCCCGGAGTTCACTCAAACTCACGTCCATCGAGTCGGTGATGCCATCCAGCCATCTCATCCTCTGTCGTCCCCTTCTCCTCCTGCCCCCAATCCCTCCCAGCATCAGAGTCTTTTCCAATGAGTCAACTTTTCGCATGAGGTGGCCAAAGTACTGAAGTTTCAGCTTTAGCATCATTCCTTCCAAAGAACACCCAGGGCTAAAAATGGTGGATTATACTAAACTATATAAAAAGGAATTTGGTAAACTAGAGAAGGACGATATGTGATTTACATGTTAAAAACAAAATGAAAACTAGGTGACTGTTTAAATGGAAGGTTTTTAACTATTTATATACATTTCTGCTCTATTCATAGTGATATAATAGGCACTCAAAAAGCAAAAGAACAGAGACAACACCTATAATGTACTTCACAAATTGAAGTTATGGATTACATATTACAGAATGACTAATCTAATTGCTAGAGTTTGGAATATAACCAATATACTCATTGTTGGTTATACATCCAACTCATCACTAAAAACATTATTGCCTGTGTTTGTATAAAAACTATTTTCCAAATGCTTTCACATGGTTGTCTCTGCTGATCTTCTCCCAAGTCCACTGAAGTACACACAAAGCCAAGTTTATCATTGGTTAAGACCAAAATATCTATTTCTGCTTTATTGACTATGCCAAAGCCTTTGACTGTGTGGATCACAATAAACTGTGGAAAATTCTGAAAGAGATGGGAATACCAGACCACCTGACCTGCCTCTTGAGAAACCTGTATGCAAGTCAGGAAGCAACAGTTAGAATTGGACATGGAACAGACTGGTTCCAAATAGGAAAAGGAGTACGTCAAGGCTGTATATTGTCACCCTGCTTATTTAACTTACATGCAGAGTACATCATGAGAAACACTGGCTGGAAGAAGCACAAGCTGGAATCAAGATTGCCGGGAGAAATATCAATAACCTCAGATATGCAGATGACACCACCCTTATGGCAGAAAGTGAAGAGGAACTAAAGAGCCTCTTGATGAAAGTGAAAGTGGAGAGTGAAAAAGTTGGCTTAAAGCTCAACATTCAGAAAACGAAGATCATGGCCTCTGGTCCCATCACTTCATGGGAAATAGATGGGCAAACAGTGGAAACAGTGTCAGACTTTACTTTTTTGGGCTCCAAAATCACTGCAGATGGTGACTACAGCCATGAAATTAAAAGATGCTTACTCCTTGGAAGGAAAGTTATGACCAACCTAGATAGCATATTTGGAGAAGGCAATGGCACCCCACTCCAGTACTCTTGCCTGGAAAATCCCATGGACGGAGGAGCCTGGTGGCTGCAATCCATGGGGTCGCTAAGAGTCGGACATGACTGAGTGACTTCACTTTCACTTTTCACTTTCATGCATTGGAGAAGGAAATGGCAACCCACTCCAGTGTTCTTGTCTGGAGAATCCCAGGGCCAGGGGAGCCTGGTGGGCTGCCATCTGTGGGGTCGCACAGAGTCGAACACGACTGAAGCGACTTAGCAGCAGCAGCAGCCACAGCAGATGGCATATTATAAAGCACTTTGCCAACAAAGGTCCATCTAGTCAAGGCTATGGTTTTTACAGTGGTCATGTATGGATGTGAGAGTTGAACTGTGAAGAAAGCTGAGCGCCGAAGAATCGATGCTTTTGAACTGTGGTGTTGGAGAAGACTCTTGAGAGTCCCTTAGACTGCAAGGACGTCCAACCAGTCCATCCTAAAGGAGATCAGTCCTGGGTGTTCATTGCAAGGACTGATGTTAAAGCTGAAACTCCAGTACTTTGGCCACCTCATGCGAAGTGTTGACTCACTGGAAAAGACCCTGATACTGGGTGGGATTGGGGGCAGGAGGAGAAGGGGACGACAGAGGATGAGATGGCTGGATGGCATCACTGACTCGATGGACATGAGTCTCAGTGAACTCCAGGAGTTGGTGATGGACAGGGAGGCCTGGCGTGCTGCGATTCATGGAGTCTCAAAGAGTCGGACACGACTGAGCGACTGAATTGAACTGAACTGAAGACCAAAACAGTTTTCTAAATATCCAAAGTTCATTCTCTTACATCATATTGCTTCCAACAGCTTTAATGCCTCTAACTTATGTGATTCTAGTGCACAACAGACATTCAATAATTATGTAATAAATGAATGAATTTTGATATAAAAAAGTAAGATTATAAAGAATATAACAGAGTAGAGGTACCTCATGCCTTATTAGTACACCATGTGCTCAACATATCACTTCATAACAGTTACTATAGCTTGACCCTTTCCAAGGCTCCTTGTTCCTGTTTGTGGAAAGAAAAAGTCTCTATTCTGTGACGGTATGTCAAATAATGTGAATATCTCCTGTGAAAAATATAATTCATTCATCCTACTCAGAAGAACTGATATTGTGATGCCTAAGTGACAGACATAGCTCCCCCAAATTGAGAATAAGGTAAAGTCCAATCTCAAAAACTAAAATTTTACTACACACTAAGAGATCCAAAGAGTAGGGAATAAACTTTAAACTATCCTTGATTTAGCCCCTGGGTGGGCTCATGATGCCCACCTTGCTACACTCAATTTTGAACAACTTCTTGGTTTTCTTGCTCTTATTGAAGAAGTAGATGGAAGTGTACAGTGCCCAAGTAAGTTGACCCTAAGATTAAATCCTGAATGGCCTCCATTTCAAATCTGGACATGCAAATACCACCTTGCTTCAATTCAGTATATCCAATGTCCTTTAAATGTTCTAATAGTGCTGTCAGTATATTAACATTTTTTTAAAAAAATGTCAAATATTCTCAGGTTGGGGGACATTTCAAGTCAAACAGTGAAAATCATCATATTGTGTACACCTCTCACACCGGAATTTTAGAGAGAGAAAGCGAGAGAATCAGATAAATAAATAAATAAGGCCCCACAAGGCAGAAATTTCCCTGCATAAAGTCTAGAAAGGCTTCAAGCAGAGGTGGGATTTAGGGTATTTTTTGGATGCAAGGCCAAATGTATGGCCAAAATGTGTTGTATCCTTACATCCTTCTAAAGTAAGGATAGAAGGGACTGATGTTATTTTAAAGTTTAAGAACCACCTTTCTCGTGAAGTAATTCTCAAAGTGTTTTATTTTTAAACCACTCAGATGTCTACCTCCAGCTCCAATTTCAGATCCCAGTAAATATACCACACTGACCCTACTCTATCTCCATCTTTCCCCACTCTCCAATCATCCCCCCGACATTGAGGTTGTCACTATTAATGGAACGTGCTCTAATTGTCAAATCTATTGAGGTAGGGAAAAAAATTTAAGAACCAAGGTGACGGCAAAGGGAGAAGGCCACATGTCCCAGGCCTAGCATTCACCAAATTCTATGTACATGATTAATACTATTTCCAAATTAAGCTACCAGGATATTGTATTTCTGTGGTTGTTAAAATATTAATGTGGTACATGCATATGCTGAAATCAGTCTGTTTTAACAATTTTTATAACCTAGTGTTGGCATTTTTTCACACTTTAATATAATAGGAACCTTAAAATATAACCTGGATTTCTACTCCAGGGATCCCTCTCTCTCTCTCTTGAGAGGTCCTTCTTAGAATCACTGGTCTAGTTTCTAGAATTGAAGCAATCATAAAGCCAAAATAAAGGGCACTGAGATTGGGGGCACTTTTTTAAATGTTAAACTTTTAAAAGGGCACTTGAGGGATTAAAACTGTAGTTTACAAAATACAAATTTACTATATTTCTGGGATGTTTGACAGCAAAACATGAAATCCTAAAAAATCCAAAGCAACGGTCAACAGAAGACCTGAGCTGATGGCTGCAGGATCTCAAGCAATTCCCTCAATTGCTCTGGGTCTCTGTTACCTCAATTATCTTGAAGGGGCTTCAGCCAGCTAGTTCCTTCATGGTCCCTTTCAGTTTTAAAATCTATTTCAAATCCAATAATTACAGAGGTACTAAATCCTAAGGACTGATGCTAAAGCTGAAACTCCAATACTTTGGCCACCTCATGTGAAGAGCTAACTCATTGGAAAAGACCCTGATGCGGGGAGGGATTGGGGGCAGGAGAAGGGGACGACAGAGGATGAGATGGCTGGATGGCATCACCAACTCGATGGACAGGAGTTTGGGTAAACTTCGGGAGTTGGTGATGGACAGGGAGGCCTGGCGTGCTGAGATTCATGGGGTCACAAAGAGTCGGGTACGACTGAGCCACTGAACTGAACTGAAAAGTTATGTTCAATATATAAATGTCTAATAATTTCAAAACAAAGGAATCTCAAATATAATTCTTAAACATTAAGAACTATCTCATAATAATTGTAGAATTTCATCAAAATGGTCCCACTGGCTGTGTCATTTGCTTCAAATAAAGCCTGAGCCACGAGAAAACTATTTTAACACCCTGAGAAGATTAAATACTTAATCCACTGGGAAACCAAGTTCAAAGACAGAATTCACAAATCCGCTCTCCAGAGAGAAGCATTAAAAATAACAAACATCCATTTTATTTTTAATAAAGTCATTTTAATGACATACCGAATACAAATGATACTATCTAGCATGCATTTTCACTGATGTGTCTTCCTTCCTAAATCTGAAACTTAGATAGTTTCGTATCTAATGTTGACAGAAAATAACAATTTGTAAGTTAAGGTCACATAGGTGAGCTATAACATGTCTTGGGGGAAACTATCCATAATAAAGGATATTTCAAGTTCATTTCTTTGAGGAGAAATGGATGAGAACTGGAAGACTGGGTACATTATGAAATTAACTACAAAGCTTTCATGGCTTCACTAAACTGGAATTTCTAGTGCATCATTTACAAACCCATAATTATGCATCAAAATATTAACTAATTAGCAGGTAAGAGGGTAAGAGCTCAAGGGGTAGTAATAATTAGACATGAAATCTGAACTTCTGTGGAGTTCCAAATAACAATCAGGCCTCCCACACTATAAACTTAATAAACCTTATCTGAAGAAAAAGCATTAACTCATATTTAAATAAATAACTTCACTGACTTTAAACTCATATCATCCACAAGCTCTTTAGTCTCCTCTGTTTCATTTCCTTTACTTTATGATCCAAATACAAAGACATACATGTAGGGTACACATGCCACACATACAAAACTGGAAATATCGTTCTAATGCACAGGCTTTGGAGTCCAAACTTTGTATGACATGTGCTTGTAAGCAGGGTGCAATTTCTGTTTTTTAAGTCACTGTCCTTCAAGAAAGTATGAACCCAAAAAATGCTATTGAAGAAAATAAGTGACAGATAAAAAACTAAACTGCAACAACTTTCTCTAATTTCTAGTTTGTGTTACTGATATGTTTTGTGTTAGATTCAACATAGTTTGTGCACTAAAAGAGCCTCACATTGCTAGGTCTAAGCTCCATGAAAGTGGGAACCACGTCTCTCATGTATGCTCTATATCCTCAGTAGTAGGAAAGTGTTCTGCACATAGTAGGCACATGATAAATACTTGATGAATGAAGGAAGGAATAAACAAATGATCGAACAGCAGGTAACCATCTGTTTCCACAAAATATTTCTAAAAGCCTTGCTTATCTGCCTCTACATTCTTTAGACATTAAATTGTTTCAAATAAGTTACATCACATGTATATTTGTGTTTTAGCTGGAAAGATCCTTATTACATTGACATTAATATGTGAAATATTTTGAAAACATTTGGAAATATTTTTAAGAATAAAGAAACAGGTACCAGAAGTCTGAGTTTGAGTTCCATTTCTGGTATTTAGTGGCGAGAAACCTTGAACAGGTCACCTAGTATCTTTGAGACTCAGTTTTACATCTGTAAGATAGGGATAATATCTGTCCAGCCCACCTCATACGGTTTTAATGTATATTAAATAAAATATTGCCTATTTGTATTACAGCCAGAATTGGACAAAGAGACCACAAAAGCCAAAAAGTTTTCTCTTAAGTAACAGCAGTACCTACAATAAATTTATTGTGGGAAAGTCAAGTTTAAATGTTAAAACAGTTCCTTCCTATCAATAAAGAGGCAGCACTAGTGCCAACAGTTCGGCTAACAACAAAAAAAACATACATTTCATATACTGCATATGCAAAGTTCTTACAACCCTTAATACCTCAGCATGAGGAAAAAGAAAACTTCGAGGAGATCACATTGCAAATCAGTGCCAGTGAAGGACTCAAAACAGAGCATTTACATTCCAATCAGCACTTAAGCTACCTGAGCAATGTCACTTCTTAAAAATGCTGTAGTAAGGTAAAAAACACAGCAAATTAAACATCATTACACACTAATCCAAACTTGCTGTCAAGGATATGTCCTGTTCTCTGCCAAAGCTAAGCAAAAAATCTTAGCTCACAATCACATAGACAATGACATAAAAACACAATGGTCCTTTCTGTAGCTCCATTTTCCTTCAGTTCCTCTCGTATTTTGAAAGCTAAGATTCTTGGGGAAAAAGTTTCAAATAGTATATCAGCATCAGACGTGGAAAGTATGAACTGTCCAGTCTTCTTGCTTGGCCCCAAAGTAGGTGCCTTGCAGCAAACACTGTACTTTCATTCACATCATTTCATAAAGTTCCAGATTTAGAATTCAAAATGTTTGAGTTTAAAATGTTAACTGAATGGTTCAATTCAGTACACTAGTTAGGTAATAAGAACAGAATATACACTAAACCTCATTGCTCATTTTTGTAGATGGCATCTATCAGCTTACTACATTTTCTAGGAAGTCAGTTACCATCAACCTATTACCCATAACTTTCTATACCTATGCAACCCAGAGGGGAAAAATGTTACTGTTAAATCAAATCTTACATGGATATACGTGCATAGATACTTATGTATGTGTGTTTATATATACAACCACTCTAAAACAGACACCCAATATTTTGGTATTTTCTTAATCTACAGAAAATACCAGATCTACGACGTGGTGGCTGTGAACAGTTTTTTGGTTTTTCACTTTTTTATTGGAGCCTAGCTGCTTTACACTGCTGTATCAGTTTCTGCTCTACGGCAAAGTGAATCAGCCATACATATAAATCCCCTCTTTCGGGGATTTCCTTCCCTAATTAGGTCACCACGGAGCACTGAGTACAGTTCCCCATGCTATAGAGTAGGTTCTCATTAGTTATCTATTTTATACATACAGTGTGTATGTGTCAATCCCAATTTCCCAATTCATCCCACCCCTTAATTCCCCCTTGGTATCCATATACTTGTTCTCTACATCTGTGTCTCTGTTTCTGATTTACAAATAAGATTATCTATACCATTTTTCTGGATTTCATATATATGCATTAATATATGATATCTGTTTTCCTCTTTTCTGACTTACTTCACTCTGTATGACAGCCTCTAATCCATTTATGTCTCTGCAAGTGACACAATTTCATTCCGTTTTATGGCTGAGTAACATTTGTGAACATTTTTTTCTATACTTTTTCTCACATCTTTAAAAACCTGTAAAGCAGCACTATTCAATAGAAATATCATGGCAACAACATTATATTTAATTTTAAACTTTCTGGTAGCCACGTTTTAAAAAAGGAAAAGTAGATGACATTATTATAATTCTAATATTTTATTTAACTCAACATATCAAAATACCATCATTTTAATATGTAATCAATATAAAGATCATTGATATATTTACATTCATTTTCTCATACTGTTTTTAAAATCAAATATATATATATATATATATGTATATATATAAAACACAGAAAATACATGTCAATCTGGAGACTAAATTTCCATCAGAAATACTTTATAAGTATTTAGATTTGATAAACTTTACAGTTAAAAAATAGGTCCATATAACTACATTGTTTCAGGCATAACTACAAGCTTTCCAAAAACTAAATGGACAGTTTTTAAATTTAATTAACATTAAATAAAATTTAAAATTTAGATTCTCAGTAGTGTTGAAACCAAGCAACCCTTCAGGGCCTTCCTGGGGACAGACACACCCCACCCTATGTCACCAGGCTCCTGTTTGCAAAGTTTTAGCCGTCCCCAAGTTCTTAAGAGCATATTTAATCAGAGTAACGCAGATAGAAAGGAAAACAGTCAAGCAAGACAAAGTACTAACAGTTCTATTTGTATTAAAAGTAAGTCAAAGGCCATTAGTTCCTCCACAAGGGCTATGGATAATATTCTGAGCCACATCCCTGAGTGGTTTTACAGATACTAAAGCCCCCACCAAGTGAAAGAAGTTAACCTCATGCTGACCACAAGCAGGTAGACCCCACACCAGTTGGAACCAGAAGGTTGATGATGTTAACTCCTGAAATATCACCCTGTTACCTCACCACCAACCAATCAGACAGATACCCAAAAGCTGATCCGGCACCCTGTGACCCTGTCCCTCACCTTGCCCTTAAACACCCTTCCCTGAAAGCCATCAGGGAATTTGCATCTTTTGAGCATGAACTGCCCATTCTCCTTGCTTGGCCCTACAGTGGGTACCCTTCAATAAGCTATCCTTTACTTCACCACAACCTGGTGTCAACAGATTGGCTTTGCTGTGTGATGGGAGAGTGAAACCAAGTTTGGTTTGGTTACAGCATTAATCATCATTTGAGTGCTCAATAGCCACATGGGGTTGCATAGTGGTGGAGGGGGGTCCTAAATCCACATCTACACAATGAAAGAAAGATACCCTACAGAACACCTCCACGCTGCAGTGCTAAGTTGCTTCAGTTGTATCCGACTCTGTGCAACTGCATGGACTATAGCCCGCCAAGCTCCTCTGTCCATGGGATTTTCCAGGCAAGAATACTAAAGTGAGTTGCCATTTCCTTCTCCAGAGAATCTTAATGACCCAGGGATTGAACCTGTATTTCTTAGGTGTCCTGCATTGGCAAGCAGGCTCTTTATCACCAGCGCCACCAACATCTCAGATATACTCTACCCAAAGGCATTTTTCAGAAATTGAATTTAAAATGTTCTCCCGAAATAAGAAATGTTCTATTAACTTCTTTTTCCAAAGGTCATATAATATGACCCATGCACTTATTTTG
The DNA here is from genome assembly GCF_029378745.1 of Bos indicus. Lineage (NCBI taxonomy): Eukaryota > Metazoa > Chordata > Mammalia > Artiodactyla > Bovidae > Bos > Bos indicus. Next base: position 41,859,258 of record NC_091764.1, on the reverse strand, counting down.
AGAAACCTAAAATACAGTCATCAACTTTAACACATTGGTAAATCTCCATATCTGATAAAACACAAAGACCTCTAGGACACCGTGCATTTACACAAGTACAGCCAACTTTCTATTACTTGTTATTACAATCATTGAAGGGTAAAAGTTAATCAATTGTTCTGATCATTTGTGTCTATGTGTTGATTTATTTACCCTGCTGATAAAGTCTATCACAAACTGGAAAGTAAGACTGGAGGTCACTGCAAAGATTTAAAAATTGGGAAAACAGTTTAGGTAAGTTCAGGTTTCCCCTTTCTGAGCTCTATCTTTTCTAGAAATATAAGGCATAAAAATCCTGTCAAAGTCATTCATTTTTAATTAAACTAGTTCAGAACCAGGAAGAGGCAAGTAACCTTAAGCTAAGTAAAGGTTTGCAAAGGATGTTCTTGCCTCTCACCTGTATAGATTTAATGGTTACGAATTTGAGCTCTAGAATCAAGCTGTCTAGAGGTAGAATGCTATTGCTGCCACTTGCTACCAGTTTAACTTGGGGAAGATCACCTAATCCTTCTGTGTCTCACCTGTAAAATGGCCATAGTAATAACAGACCTAAGTCAAAGATTGTTATGAGAAATAAATGCAATTTCACAGCATATAAAACATCTTAACACACAGCACTGATCCTGGCACATACTGCGTGTCCAATAATTATTTCTCTTTTTAGCTCAGAGGTTAGGACAAAAGAGATAGGACTTAATTTCAATAAATATCTGTTGTAAATGGAAATAAACGTCCATATACTTTATAAATACAGAAGTGCTATCTAAGCTATTCTTATCCTATGCAAAATAAGTTTAACCAGTGAATCTATTCAATGTATTTAATAAAAATAAAATAGACCTTCAAAATATGGCTTACTTCACAACGTGTGTTTATAAAGCCTTTCTCCAACAAACAGACCCACACATATTTCCTTTTTAAAAAGCTAATATGCATATCAAAAGCAAATATAAGTTATTTATCTGTCAATATCACTTTGGGGTGATTCATTACTCTGTTTATCTTCATTGCAAGCAGCATCAGTTTTAACTGCATGGTCAATACACTACCTTATGATATTCTACAGAATTCACAGATAAAAATATTAACTCTGTAACAACAGGTTTTTTCTCTGATAGCCAAATTTTTTTTTCATTACTATTTTATGCTCCTTCTTCACTTTCTTCGACCAGATCTGCTAATTAACAAAACTGCTTCTTACTGAGTTTCCTCTCTTTTCCTTCCCCTTCCTTTGTGGTGGTAGAGTCACTAGTAAGTGTTAAAAGGCTAAAAGAGAGGTAGAAACAGTAAACAGGAGAAACAACTAATCCAACAACTGAATAAATAACCCTAAAATACCCAGAGAGGCCAAATTAAAACTTCAAAAATTTTATAACAGGTGATTCTAAACAGTCATAAAAATGTCACCTCCATGGGTGGTTATCTCCTGGTCTGTAAAGGGAATGACAAATATCTTTGAAATTGATCTTATTCTTTAGATTGATTAAAATACAAAGTATATATAAAACTACCATTTCCATAACTAACAAGATTTGTCACTAAAATAACTATTGAAATGCTGACATGATAGGATAAGAACAGCTTTTCAGAAAGACTACACGGGTGGAGAATTTTTTAAAAAAATAATTTCTCAGAGAAAACAGATTATTTTTATAATCCTATAACGTGTACATAAAGAGAAATGAACTTACAGTAAAGTATCAGAGCTATAAAAGAAACGCACTTATTCTACCATGAAGCCTTCATTAATATTTCAGTGATGATGTTGCAATTTTCCATGAGCAACTGTCAGAGCTCCGCTTCTCGATACGTATCAAAACAATCCAAATTACGTTCGATTCTCATGTATCTGTCCTTGACCAAATTACAATTTTGATGTATCTAGTATTTAAAAACTTACACTCGGGAATGTGAAATTTTATATTGTAACCACCCTGCTGAACCTCAGGATGTTTCTTTTTCACCACTCCCTCATTTAACCCTTTCACTTACTGAAGAGTCTTCTTGCTTCTACAGACTGATTACCAATGAATTTTCCCTTAAATATAATATCCCTTGCAACGCCAAAATGTCCTCAACACCCACACGCTGCTGCTATCTAGTGCCCGCCAGTGCTTAACAAGATGTCCATTTATTTGCACAGAGATCTAGACCCCCGCGGTTGGCAGCGCTGTGCTGAGGCTTTGTCTCCTGCCTACGAAGGCCGGAGTTGCAGGTACCCGTAAAGACAGTCACGTTACAAATACAAGAAGCGCACCACAACTCTGGAGAGAGGCAGGTCCTCTGGGCAAAGCCCGACAGGCGATCGCCCAAGGCGGCCAAACCTGAGGCAACTGTTCCTCGGGTGCGCGACCTGGAGGGGGCAGAAGGCAACGGCTTCTCCCGCTGAGGAGTCCGGACGCCCCCAGGGACCCGGCGCCGCCCGTCACCTGCAAACACCAGGAGGCCGAGGGCGCGAGGTTTTCCGGCCAGCACCCGGCCTCGCGCGCCAGGCCGGCGGGGACCTGCGGGCTCGGTTTCCAGAGCTCAGGGCAGATCCTCTCAGGGAGCCTGCAGCCTGCCCTTCGCCGCGTCCGTCCTTACCTGACAGCCACCCGCACCGAGCTCTCGTCCGGGGCGCCCCACATGACGGCGGCGAGCGACAGCCGGGTCCCTGGGCCTCTGCACCGCAGAACTGAGGCGCCGCTGGAGCCGCGGCTCTCGCGCTCAGGAGGTTGGAGCTGCAGGGGGCGGTCGGCTCACCTCCGCCGCACTCCAGCCATGTTGGGCGACTGAATGGAAAGGTGGCGGCGGCTCTGAGGCAGGAGGAGGAGGAGGTGGCGGTGATTCACTGCTCGCGGGCGCCCGCCCCTTCTCCCCAGCTCAGCCCCCAGGACTGGGGCGGAGACGAGGCGCGCTGAATGGCGAGCTCGGCGGCGGCGGCGGAGCCAGCAGGCCGCCGGCGGCCTGCTGTTGGCCGGGTGAGTGTGCCCTGCCCCCTCCGATGGGAACGCGGCCTGCGGGCGGCCGGGCTGAACCCTCCACGCCTGCCTGGACTCTCCCGCTGCTGGCCCGCACTGCGTCAGCGGCGGCCGAGCTGCCGGCCCCACCTATAGCGCTGCCCGGCCTGCGCCCCGCCCTGCCCTCGGTGGGCACTGCCAGGCGCTGCTTGCCGGGAGGCGCACGGGGGAGGGATGCCGGCCGCGGGTTGCCCACGCCCCGGGGTGACGAGCCCGGCGCCCTTGCAGGCTGTGAGAACGCCGCGGCTAGTGCCCGCCCTGCTGCAGCCTGCGCCTTCTAAAAGCAAAGCTTGATTCCCCAGTGCAGAGCTTGCAATCTGCCCGCTGCCGTTCTGGTTCGCCTTTGTTTCCACCCTTAGCTCATTGTCCTCTCTCCAGCTTGGACTCTGACCCTTATCCCCAGCCCCCTCTGAACGCCCTCCTTCCCAGGAGTCAGTCATTCATACTAAACCCAGCTCCCTGGTTTGGCCACTGCCTCTGGGCAGCTGGGTTGTTCTGCAGTCCATCGCCTGTGGGATGTGGTAATGATTGACTCTTAAGACCCTTGAATGCCTTTCTGTTAAATCATTTGTATACTGGTATATGAACTGCACCCTGGTACTGCTAAGACTCCCCAGAACTGTATATCCACCAAGACCTGCTATGTAGTACATCCTTCTCAATTGACTTTCTTTCCCTTCTGGCCTTCAAAATCCCGTGATTATATCAACATTGACCCACTGTGATTTCTGCTTGCGGCTATTGTTCTTCCCCATGCCTTCAGATAGCTCTGTGGAAACAGCCTTTTTTAACTTTGTCACAGAGTATCTTTTGTGGGTTGCCCCATATGTGTGTGTGTGTGTGTGTGTGTGTGGCTTCATATGAAACAGTATAATACATTAAATCAGATCAGATCAGATCAGATCAGTCGCTCAGTCGTGTCCGACTCTTTGCGACCCCATGAATCGCAGCACGCCAGGCCTCCCTGTCCATCACCAACTCCCGGAGTTTACTGAGACGTCCATTGAGTCAGTGATGCCATCCAGCCATCTCATCTTCTGTCGTCCCCTTCTCCTCTTGCCCCCAATCCCTCCCAGCATCAGAGTCTTTTTCAATAATGGCTCCATCCAAATAAAGACACTGACCCAAGTACCAACGATGGCACATGTAATCATCCATATCAGAGATACAGCAGCATGGGTCAGGGGCAGTGGCACACATTGGGACATACAATAAGTGTTCAGTGATCTTAAGTGAAGGCCTATGTGATATGTAATAATAGAAATTTTAAATTTATTCCGTCCCTTAACCTCAATACTCTTCTGAGTCCTAACAGACATATAAGTAGGAAGTAAGGAGGACAGAGGTGGTGAGTATCTTGTACAGATCAAATTGGTGGCAAAGCTCTCCAATGGCTACCCTCTGGAGAGCCTTCTTTCCTTCAGTGATTTGTCTGTCAACAAATCTGAGCACAGTTTCCTCCTTCCCTGGCAGTCTCACATTTGGGTGGATCTGGTCTGGCCACCTTGCTTCTAAAAGCTACAAGGTAGGCAAGTAAAGCCAAACAAATATAGCAAGAAAACTGAATATATATATATATAGCAGTAGTACATTCATATCACATACACAAGTGTCACCAGGAACCAGACAAGTAATTTAAGTGAGTGGAGCAAGCAGAGTGAGAACTGTGCTAAAATAGAGAACATACGCTTCTTCTTAAAAAAGGAACCACCCTTCTTGACTCTGGTCAACAGGAATGCAGACCCAATGCTACAAAGCTTTTTGTTTGCTTATATGTTTGTTACTTCTCAAGAGATAGAGAAAAGTAAGACTTTTATGTGAAAATTCCTTAGTTTTAAACATCAATAACTAATTCAGCACTATATTTGCATACTGTGCAAATCAATCAAAATAGGTCTGGGGCCAACTTCAATCCCAGGCCATCAGTTTTGAAAAGTGAAAGTGAAAGTCACTAGAATCCATGGAATTCTCCAGGCCAAATATTGGAGTGGGTAGCCTTTCGCTTCTCCAGGGGATCTCCTCAACCCAGGGATCAAACCCAGGTCTCCCACTTCGCAGGCAGATTCTTTACCAGCTGAGCCCAAGGAAGCCCAAGAATACTGGACTGGGTAGCATATCCCTTCTCCAGCAGATCTTCCCAACCCTGGAGTCCAACCAGGGTCTCCTGCATTGCAGGCAGATTCTTTACCAACTGAGCTATCAGGGAAGGCCACATCAGTTTGGAACTTGCAGCAAAAATATTAACACCAGTAATAGCTGTGTCTTTGGATACATGTTGCATATGGATTCAGGAAGAGGTAACATAAAAATTCAAATTCCTATTGTGATTGAATCAGTATTTTTCTCCCAAATTTCAACATTTTAAAATCAACTATATATTCTTTATTTGTTTCAGATTCCTTATGTCTGCTATAACCCCTTTCCTTTTGAATCTTCTAATTAATTATCTTAAGTTGAAGAAGATTCTGAGGAAAGAGCTTCTACCATAGGAGTAAAAATTCCTTTCCCAATTATTCATTCAATAAATATTTAATAAGTGACTACAATATGCACACCATGCTGGGCAGTAGTTATATGGAGAGAAGACTGTCTAACAGTTTAGTTCAGACAGACAAATTTGAAAAGCTGTAAGTGCAATAATAGAAATTACGACAAAAGTATGATAAATTCCATCTGGAAGGGTGAGGAGTTCTTCAGGTATAGACCACTCAGGATCATCTCCCTGAGTCCACTATTGTATCCGCACTGCAAAAAAAAAAATGATCTCTTAAAACATAAGTCATCTATGTTATTCCTCTGCCTGAAACATTCCAATAGCTAACTAACACAAATAGAATGAATTCTTCTAGATTCAAAGCTCTTCACACTCTGGCCCCTCCAAACTCTAACCTTATCTTATGCCACTCCAAATTTGAAAAACTACTTTTTGGTGAAATTAGCCTTTTTTCTGTTTCTTGAAAACAGTTTCTTTGCCTTAGGACATTTATGCTAACTGATCCCTCTACCTGGAATGTTTTTTCCCTGAATCTTCCCATGGTTGGCTTCTTTTGGTCTTTTAGATGTCAGTTTAAATGCAATCTCTTCAGAGGGACCTCTCCTGATAATTCAGTCTAAAGTAGCACTCCCAGAAGGCCAGCTCACATGATTTGCATGATCCAGTGCAAAGTGAAAATGCAGAGCGTCTTTTTTATAATAAAAAAGCAATGTAATAATGTTATTAATGTTAGTAAAAATAAAAGCTTTTTCCTTTCTTCTGAGTTTTCCCACTCAACTTGTCATGGTTTCTCTTTTTTTTTTTAACTTAGTATTTAATGTTATTTTCCATAAAGAAGAATTAAAATTTTTAATTATTGGAAAAATTTACTATTCATCTTTATATTGTTTAATGCCAACTTTTAAGTATGAATAGAAAAGCACTTAAGTCATTTGTGGAATTATAAACTATACAATTCCTCTAAGATGGCAGAGATCTTTTCTGTTTTATTCACTAATGTATCTGTAGCTCCTATGACAGTGTCTGACATATAGTACAGGTCATTAAATGTTAGCTGAGTGACTATGTGACTTTGGGCAAGATGCTTCTTGTGTGTATTTTCAGCCTTATGAGTTGTCTTGTAGATTAAGAGCTTTGCTTATCACATGTTAATCACAGCACTAACACAGTAAGTGCACAATAAAGTTAGCTATAAAAAGAGCTACATACATATTTAATATACAATATAAATATATTTATAAATATAAATTGTTTTACAAAGCAGGTACTGATGCTTTATCTGCACCCGCCTGAGGTGTATTTGGATGAAAGATACCTTCGAGCTTCCCAGATGGCACAGTGGTAAAGAATCTGCCTGCCAATGCAGGAGATGCAGGAGACTATGGGTCAGGAAGATCCCCTGGAGGGGGGCATGGCAACCCATTCCACTATCCTGTAACTCACCAGGCTCCTCTGTCCATGGAATTCTCCAGGCAAGAATACTGGAGTGGGTAGCCATTCACCTCTCCAGAGGGTCTTCCTGACCCAGGGATTGAACCCAGGTCTCCTATACTGCAGGCAAATTCTTTACCAGCTAAGCTGTCAAGGAAGCCCAGCACACCCTAAACAAGCATCCAAAAGAAAGCTACAACATGCACGAGAACAACCATCACCAGTTTTTTCCTTCTAGACTATCTACTCTGTATTTTTTTTTTTTTTTTTTTGGTTTCCACATTCTAATCAGTCATTAAAAGTTATTTGCTTCTTCCTTTTTGCTTCCAGCAGAAAGATTAAAAGAAATACTACTGATTACAACTCTATGTGCAAACAGCTGGCTTTGGAAGAGCATGCCCAGACAAATATCTCCTCAGAAATATTTTTGGAAAAAACCTTTAGAAGACTAATCCTTAATACCATAATCAGAAATATCAATTTTCCTTCAATGATTAGATTTTTTTATACATTTTCCCTATTAATAACAATGCTAAACATGTGTAGGGCTTTTCCACCATGCTAGTGCTATGTGTTAAGTGACTGACCTGCATTATTTCACTTGATTCAATGATTCTAGTAGATGGGTACAATTATCACTTCCATTTTGCATATGAGTAAACAGAAGCCTCCCCCAAAATCTCTATTAAAATCTTGTCCATGTGTCGGCCCAACTCAAAAATTACTTCCTTCTTCAGACTTTTCCTGATTTCACTCCTTCTCTGGACCAGAAGTATATTATTTTTCTTCTTCCAGATCTCCTTTGTACTTCATATATGTCTTTGTTGTTGTTGTAATCATTACTTTTTAACTCCTCAACTAAATCATAAATTCCCAATGGGTGGGGTTTGTGGAAAATTCTAGAGTGCAGCCAGTGCTTCCTTGTATAAATCAGTGATTACCAGAAGGACATGGTATGCTTTCAGTACAGAACAAGTTTTCACTGTAGATCACCTGCTGCCCATTGGTAATGGTCCTCAGAGAGACTGTGTCCTGACCATAGTGTCTATCATTTTGATATTTGACAAAACTAATACAATTATGTAAAGTTTAAAAAAAAAAAAAAAGTGGCATGCAAACTATCAGGAAGGAAACCAGAGCACCTGAGCCAAGAAAATGTAAGCAAGATTTCGTTAATTTTGGAAACAGAGGACACTTTACAATTCTAGTTCACCTCTTTCATTTACAGATAAGGAAACAGTTCTTGAGAGAACTGATCACCACACCAGTTCCCATGTTCCCAACACACCACATATTACACGGTAAATTACTAGCAGAGCTAAATAAAAATCCAAGCATCTTAACTCTCTGTTCTGGACTCTTTGGTTTTCACTCTTGGTTTCATTATGTGTTTTATTTTGGAGACTTAGAAAATCTCAGCCTAAACTACAAGTGTTTGCATATGAAGAATATATTACTGAAAAGAGACACAAGGAGAGCTTAAATACTTATCATAGTAGTTTCTCTCATGATAAAAGCAGTTTAACATCTTGTAAATTTATTTTTAATGACCCATAACATTACAAAAAATCAAACTTTTACCTTTTAATAGTTTCTACACTATTTTCATTTATGTTTATTTTAAATATTGGTGAGAATTATTTCTGGGTGGAAAACAAAGGTTTCAGTGATTTTTTTCTTTCTTTGTATCTTGCTTGAAAATTTAAAAATAACATAAATCACTTTTTCAGAAACAGTGGAATTTTTCTTCTAAAAGGAAAAAATGGCAGGTAGGTAAACTTCTCTTTATTAAGAATAAAAAATTAAATAGACGTTATATTTCATTATTTACACTTAAAACCAGAATTTGAAATCTAAAATTGCATTTAAAGTCTTGGACCTGAATTCCAAATCTAAGAGAAATTCAAAGAATAAAGACTCTTCTCTCCAGCCTCTCCAGGGTTTGGACTTCTGTTGAGTTTTCAGCATATGTGTATTGCATGCAACTTGATTACCCCAAAGTACTGGCCCAGTTAATTGCATTCAAATGCAAATTACAGCTATTAAGTCATGCTGGTCTTGAGCCAACATCTTGTGCCAAGCTAGTAAGAGGAGTGTGTTTTTTCTAACTGTGCAGGACAGAACTTGATAAGCCATTTGGATCATCATTCACTAAAACCTCATTCTTTGTGTGTGTGTGTGTTTTTAATTTGGAAATATAGAACTCAATCACCGAAAGATCATTTTATTAGTTTTTTTTAAATTATAAACATTCCACTATTTACTAGCCCATCCTTTTTACTTATTCATCAATACCACCAACCCCGTATCTGTTGATTGAAATTGCTGCCTTCATTTATTTTTTATTGGGGTACAGTTGCTTTGCAATGTTGTGTTAGTTCCCGCTGTACAGTGAAGTGAATCAGCTATACGTATTCATATACTCCCTCCCTCTTGGACCTCCCTCCACCACCCCCATCCCATCCATCTAGGTGGCCACAGAGCACCAAGCTGAACTCCCTGCACAGTACTGCAGGTTCCCACTAGCTCTGTTTTACACATGGCAGGCACGTACATCAATCCCAAATCTCCCAGTTCATCACCCCCTACCTTCCCCCTTGTCCACAGGTTTATTCTCTATGATTGCATCTCTCCTCCTGCCCTGCAAACAGGTTCTTCTGTATTATTTTTCTAGATTCCACATACATGCATTAATATATGATACTTGTTTTTCTGACTTACTTCATACTGTATGACAGACTATAGATCCATCCATGTCTCTACAAATAACCCAGTTCTGTTCTTTTTATAGCTGAGTAATATTCCATTGTATATAGGTACCACATCTCCTTCATCCATTCATCTGTCAACGGACATTTAGATTTTTTCCACGTACTGGCTATGGTAAATAGTGCTGCAATGAACATTATGATGTGGTGTGTCTTTTGAATTAGCATTTTCTCAGAGTATTTCCATGGGTCATATGGTAGTTCTATTTTTATTTATTTATTTATATTTTTAATTAATCGGGTTTTTTTTTTTTTAAGGAACCCTAATACTGTTCTCCATAGTGGCTGTATCAATCTACATTCCCAACAATGCAGGAGGGTTCCCTTTTCTACATACCCTCTCCAGCATTTATTGTGTAGATTATTTTCTGTTTTCTAAACATTTTCTTTTCTTGTTACCTCTACATGGGTATTTTTCAAATTCTCATAGTTCAGAATACCCTGAAACCAAAAGATTAATGAAGTTCTGGGTTTTTGTCCTTAATCTATTTTTAAAAGACCTAATCAAGGCTGTATATTGTCACCTTGCTTATTTAACTAACATGCAGAGTACATTATGAGAAACACTGGTTGGAAGAAGCACAAGCTGGAATCAAGAATGCCAGGAGAAATATCAATAACTTCAGATATGCAGATGACACCACCCTTATGGCAGAAAGTGAAGAGGACTAAAAAGCCTCTTGATGAAAGTGAAAGAGGAGAGTGAAAAAGTTGACTTAAAGCTCAACATTCAGAAAACGAAGATCATGGCATCTGGTCCCATCACTTCATGGGAAATAGATGGGGAAACAATGGAAACAGTGGCTGACTTTATTTTGGGGGGCTCCAAAATCACTGCAGATGGTGACTGCAGCCATGAAATTAAAAGACGCTTACTCCTTGGAAGGAAAGTTATGACCAATCTAGATAGCATATTGAAAAGCAGAGACATTACTTTGCCAACAAAGGTCCATCTGGTCAAGGCTATGGTTTTTCCAGTGGTCATGTATGGATGTAAGATTTAGACTGTGGAGAAAGCTGAGTGCCGAAGAATTGATGCTTTTGAACTGTGGTGTTGGGGAAAACTCTTGAGAGTCCCTTGGACTGCAAGGAGATCCAACCAGTCCATCCTAAAGAAGACCAGTCCTGGGTGTTCATTGAAAGGACTGATGCTGAGGCTGAAACTCCAATACTTTGGCCACCTCATGCAAAGAGTTGACTCATTGGAAAAGACCCTGGTGCTGGGAGGGATTGGGGGCAAGAGAAGAAGGGGACGAAAGAGGATGAGATGGCTGGATGGCATCACCGACTCAATGGACATGAGTTTGGGTGAACTCTGGGAGTTGGTGATGGACAGGGAGGCCAGGCGTGCTGCGATTCATGGGGTTGCAAAGAGTCGGACACGACTGAGCAACTGAACTGAACTGAAAGCAATTAAAAATATGAAGTTAAAGTTAATTATAATTTATAGCTATATGGTAAATATTTTATCAACTTTTGCAAAAAAATATGCTTGCTATGGTATGCTATGCTAAGTCACTTCAGTCGTATCCGACTCTGTGCGACCCCATAGACGGCAGCCCACCAGGCTCCCCCATTCCTGGGATTCTCCAGGCAAGAACACTGGAGTGGGCTGCCATTGCCTTCTCCAATGCATGAAAATGAAAAGTGAAAGTGAAGTCGCTCAGTCATGTCCAACTCTTAGCGACCCCATGGACTGCAGCCTAACAGGCTCTTCCGTCCATGGGATTTTCCAAGCAAGAGTACTGGAGTGGGGTGCCATTGCCTTCTCCAAAAATATGCTTAGATTTATCTCAATAAAAGTATCCATTTGGTAGAATCAGTGCTTTTTAAGGGAAAACACACAAGTTAAATGTCATGAAACTTTACCTAAATCAATATCAATTCTGTTTTTATTTCCTTGATTTGATCAGTTTTACACAGTAGACTCCAGCAAGAAAAGTCTCCCAGACAGGAGAAACTGGTGACATTTGTATTTATTTTATGTTCCCAAGCCACCTCTTCAATTTTTGCAGAAGAGCAAAAGGGAGAAATTATTTCTGTTAGGAAAATTGTTGTGAAAGTTTCTTTTTAGCCAAACATAAGAATTTAAAGAACTTCTTTCTACTTCTGACATTGGCAACAGAGATATGTACACAGTAAGATGTCAACGGACAGTAAATTAGCAGTAAGTTAATGGCAGCCCCTAAGTACATTTTCTTATGAATACACCATAAAAAGGTGTGTTTCAATATCAAAGAGAAATAACATGGGTAGGATCTGAAAAGCAGAGGAGTTTAGACTGATGAAAGTAGAATATAAGATGACATTTAAATTTGTATGACAAGATTTAATATAAGTATATACTTATTAATATAATTTATTTTCACCCTGCTTATTTAACTTATATGCAGAGAACATCATGAAAAATGCCAGGCTGGACAAAGCACAAGTTGGAATCAAGATTGCCAGGATAAATATCAATAACCTAAGATATGCAAATGACACCACCCTTATGGCAGAAGGCAAAGAGTAATTAAAGAACTTCTTGATGAAAGTGAAGAGGAGAGTGAAAAAGTTGGCTTAAAACTCAGCACCCCAAAAACTAATATCATGGCATCTGGTCCCATCACTTCTTGGTAAATAGAAGGGGAAACAATGGAAAGTAACAGGCTTTATTTTCTTGGGCTCCAAAATCACTGCAGATGGTGACTGCAGCCATAAAATTAGCAGATGCTTGCTCTTTGAAAGAAAAGCTATGAGAAACCTAGACAGCATGTTAAAAAGCAGACATTAGGAAGCAACAGTTAGAACTGGACATGGAACAACAGACTGGTTCTAAATAGCAAAAGGAGTACATCTAGGCTGTATATTGTCACCCTTATTTAACTTATATGCAGAGTACATCATGAGAAACGCTGGGCTGGATGAAGCACAAGCTGAAATCAAGATTGCCAGGAGAAATATCAATAACTTCAGATATGCAGATGACACCACCCTTATGGCAGAAAGTGAAGAGGAACTAAAAAGCCTCTTGATGAAAGTGAAAGTGGAGAGTGAAAAAGTTGGCTTAAAGCTCAACATTCAGAAAATGAAGATCATGGCATCCGGTCCCACCACTTCATGGAAAATAGATGGGGAAACATTGGAAACAGTGTCAGACTTTATTTTTTTTCAGGCTCCAAAATCACTGCAGATGGTGATTGCAGCCATGAAATTAAAAGATGGTTACTCCTTGGAAGGAAAGTTAGGACCAACCTAGACAGAATATTCAAAAGCAGAAACATCACTTTGCCAACAAAGGTCCATCTAGTCAAGGCTATGGTTTTTCCAGTGGTCATGTATGGATGTGAGAGTTGGACTGTGAAGAAAGCTGAGCGCTGAAAAATTGATGCTTTTGAACTGTGGTGTTGGAGAAGACTCTTGAGAGTCCCTTGGACTGCAAGGAGATCCAACCAGTCCATTCTGAAGGAGATCAGCCCTGGGATTTCTTTGCAGGGACTGATGCTGAAGCTTGAACTCCAGTACTTTGGCCACCTCATGCGAAGAGTTGACTCATTGGAAAAGACTCAGATGCTGGGAGGGATTGGGGGCAAGAGGAGAAGGGGATGACAGAGGATGAGATGGCTGGATGGCATCACTGACTCAATGGATGTGAGTCTGAGTGAACTCTGGGAGTTGGTGATGGACAGGGAGGCCAGGTGTGCTACGATTCATGGGGTCGCAAAGAGTCGGACATGACTGAGCGACTGAAATGAACTGACTGAACTGACTTTGCTGACAATGGTTCATCCACTCAAAGCTAAGCTTTATCCAGTAGTCATGTATGAGAGTTGGACTATAAAGAAATCTGAGCGCTGAAGAATTGAGGTTTTTGAACTGTGGTGTTGGAGAAGACTCTTGAGTCCCTTGGACTGCAAGGAGACCAAACCAGTTAATCCTAAAGATCAGTCCTGAATATTCAATGGGAGGACTGACGATGAAGCTGAAACTCCAATAGTTTGGCCACCTGATGAGATGAGCTGACTCATTAGAAAAGACCCTGATGCTGGAAAAGATTGAAATGCAGGAGGAGAAGGAGATGACAGAGGATGAGATGGTTGGATGACATCACCAACTCAGTGGACGTGAGTTTGTGCAAGCTCAGAGAGTTGGTGATGGACAGGGAAGCCTGGTGTGCTGCAGTCCATGCAGTCACAAAGAGTCAGACATGACTGAGCAACTGAACTGACTGCACTGAATAAGACAGAAGCAGTATTTTAAAATATGTAAAATAAAAATTTTAAAAGTATTATGAGTCTGATCCAAGTCTGTGAGATGAATTTGGGAGGCTCACTCAGGCAACCATATCATACTAAATAAATTATGATATGGTAAAGGCCTAAACTAGGCATCTTAATAAACTATGGTGAAAATGCAGAAGTAAGACTTAGAATTGAAAGACATCCTTATGGAAGAATAATAGTAATTAGCAAGATTGAGGAATAAAAGGGGATTTGATATTAAACATCAAGCATAAGCAAGAAAAAGACTGGATAAAGAGACCACCAAAAAGATGCATCAACTGGAGAGAACAAGGAAGATAAGTCAATTTTCCAGTAGTCATGTATGGATGTAAGAGCTGGACAATAAAAATGGCTGAGCACCGAATAACTGATGCTATAACTGTGGTGCTGGAAAATACTCTTGAGAGTCCCTTGGATATCAAGGAGATCAATCCAGTAAATCCTAAAGGAAATCCACCCCAAATATTCATTGGAAGAACTGATGCTAAAGTTGAAGCTCCAGTACTTTGGCCACCTGATGCAAAGAGCAGACTCATTGGAAAAGACCCTGATGCTGGGAAAGATTGAAGGCAGGAGGAGAAGGGGATGCAGAGGATGAGATAGTTGTATGGCATCATTGACTCAATGGACATGAGTTTGAGCAAGCTCAGGGAATTGGTGATGGACAGGGAAGCCTGGTGTGCTGCAGTCCGTGGAGTCACAGAGTCGAACAAGACTGAGCGACTGAACAAGAGAGTCCTTCAATCAAATACTGTGAATTTATAAAGTAGTTTAAAAATATCAATAAATTTGGGTGTCTATGAAAAATTAATAGTCTTAGACAGAAATGGAAAATTTTATTTAAGCCAACCTTAGTATTATAACTCAGGAGACAGTCTCGCAGAGAGCTCTGGGAATTGTTCTGAAGCAGAGGCCAGTGTATATATGATTTTTGTGAAGGGAATGTGTGCAATCATGGAGTCACAAAAAGTCAGACATGACTGAGCAACTGAACTGAACTGAACGGGCAATCAAGCACATATCTTGCTAGAAGGTCACTGTTATTTGAAAGGAACATTCATGTTAGGTAATGGTTTTAGTGCTTTTCTAAATATTGGGAACAGGCACGATCAAAATTTTCTCTGGAAAATATCTATCTGAGGGCCAGTTCTGTCATTTTTCACAGAGCACAGAGTGTCTCATCCTGATCTTCACTCTGAATTCCTTTCAGGATGTATTATAGGTCAGCAACTGCAGTGGCGAATGACTGGATTCTTGTAGAACTGGATGGTGGGCAACATTCTTTATTTTACATTCCCCTCCCTTTTTATCTTAATTTCAATCAAACATTGGTCATAAGATGTCTTCTAAAATTTGATCAATCTTAAAGTTTGGTCATATCTCATGAACAATTTGTCCCAAGGCACTGAGAATGCTTATTCTCAAATCAGCAAAGAATTTCATTGATAGGACACTCAATGTTCTATTCCTGGACTAGGTCATGTTGTGTTCTTTGCATGCGTATTCTTTGCAGCCCAATAGACTGTAGCCTGCTGGGCTCCTACCTTTATGAGATTATGAAGGAACGTCACCTTATAAGGAAATATATGGCTGGCACCAGAAGTAGAAAAATTGATCTTATGGTTGAGAAGGTATTTCAGCCATTAATGAAGTCTGGTTAACACATAATACAGAATCACAATGCACATTAGAAGGGAGGGAAAGGACAAAGGACAAAGAAAATGTTTTATGTTTAAATTTTTCTTGTCTTGCCTTAATATTTGAGTTTTTATTTCACCCTAGGTAGCTGAGATAATAATTACAGTGTTATTAATAACTGGGTGGAAGGAAGAGAGAGCTCATCTGGTAGAAGAAAGCAGAAAGAAAAAGTGAATAGTCAAAGATTTGGGATGAAGAAATATGACAAAAATAAAGGTAGAGACAATGTCAAATGGTGGGTGGAACACAAGCATAAAAGCAATGGAGATATAAAGGAAAAGAGAACAGAGGAAAAATCAATGGATCTATCAGATCAACACATCTAGTTGTAAACATAGAGGGTAGCTTTACAGGGGAATGGAGAGCTAGCTGTCCAGGGAGCTAAGGACTGTTGATAGGAAGCCAAGAGGACAGTTATTCTCTTGAGGAGCTTTTAATGAAGATAAAAAAGAATTTGAACTAAATTTTATTTCTACTTATAAGTCATTAAATCAATTCAAAAAGTGTTTTAGTACTTAAATGACATCATATTTAAAACTACTTTCATTAACTTTTCTCCATTTTAACCCTTATGTCTTTGGCCAAATTCTGCCCAATCTTGAAAGTGTTCTGAGGCTCTTCTTTGTACCCTCACACTTAAATTAGATCAAAGAGACCCCCTTTATATACTCACATTGAACATGGGTATTATTAAAGTTTTTCATTTTCTTTGAATTTATCTCTTTAACAGTGTTTCTCCCACTAGATTGTAAGCTCACTATATTTATATCTCCAAACAATACATATTATTTGATACTTAGTAAATGTTCATAGATGACTAAAAGTCCTCCTTTATTGTTCTTGAATTCCAAATAGCAATTAATAGTTGACTGTGCTCTT
Source organism: Bos indicus (assembly GCF_029378745.1). NCBI lineage: Eukaryota > Metazoa > Chordata > Mammalia > Artiodactyla > Bovidae > Bos > Bos indicus. The sequence goes on along the minus strand of NC_091764.1, from coordinate 41,842,685 downwards.
TTATTCCTGAGGTACTTGCTACATTTAAACCAGTAATTCAAGTGACTTTATTTTGGACTTCTTTGCAGGCCTTCACTTCTCAGTTTGTAAGGTTTGAAACTCACAAGTCTTGGTCCGGGGCCCTTTTCTCTTTCCTTTTTATACTTTATTCCACTGCTTAAATTCAATCTGTATGGTGATTACTACTCATTCATGCAACCATTTATTCAGTGTCTATAGTGTGTAAACCAGTTTTAAGCACTGGAAATACAACAGAAAACAAAATGTGCAAAAGTTTTGCCTTCATGCAGCTTGCATTTTTAGGAGAGAGAAAGACAATAAGCAATATAAACACAATGTAATACATGTTTAAAGATGATTAATGCTATACAAAATAAAGGAGTATACAGAATGCATGGGTGATGGTAATGTTTTGTATTTTAAGGAAAATAATCAGGAAGAATCTCAATAAGAGGATGACACTGAGTAAAGACCCGAAAAGAAGTGAAAGGATGAGACATGAGGAAACTAGAATAACATCCCTGGTAGAGGGAACAGTAAATGCAAAGACCTGCAAGTGAAAACACATCTGATGTTTGTTTAAGGAGCAATGAAGTGGGCAATATGACTGGAGCCGGGAAGAAGAATGGGAAATGAGATTACAGAAGTGGAGGATGGTGAGAGTACAAGGTAGAAAGGCCAAAGTGTCATCAAATTGTCATGCAAGGTACATCATGCCATTGGATCACACTGAGCTAAGCGATGACATAACTCATTATGTTCTAATAGAGTCACTATGAACAGTGGGTTGAAAATAAACTGAGAGAAGCTAGCAATAGAATGTGGGAGATGTTTAGGTAGCTATTGCTGTAATCTAAGCAGGAGATGATCTGACCAGTACAAGTAAAGGGAGTGAGAACTGGTCAGATTCTGGAGATACACACATGCACGCACGCACACACACACACACACACACGAATGTGTGTTTCATTTATAGTTTTTCATTTTGAAATAATTTTAGGCCTAAAAATAGTTGCAAAAGTAGAACAAATAGTTCCCTTATGTTCAGCTCCCTTAATACAATAACATATATAAATATCCCTGTAGATCAGGAGGAGAAGTAGGAGGAGAAGAAGGGGACGATGGAGGATGAGATGGTTGGATGGCATCCCCGACTCAATGGACATGAGTTTAAGTAAACTCTGGGAGTTGGTGATAGACAGAAAAACCTGGCGTGCTGCAGTCCATGGGGTTGCAAAGAGTTGGACACGACTGAGCAACTGAACTTAACTGATAAATATCCCATAATTATCAAACCAGAGTATTAACATTATTACATACTGGAAATACTCTTTTTAAAATAAGTTAGGGAGAACAAGATGGCGGAGGAGTCGGTGGACATGGAGTACATCTCTCTCCACGGATATATCAGGAATACACCTTCAGACACACAAGTGCATGCAGAACACCAGCTGAGAATGGACAGGAGTAACTGACCAGTGGAAACGAATATATAGAACCACACAAAACTCATTAGGATGAAGGAACTAGGGGGGAAACAGGAGTGTTGGTAGGACTGGGCCTGCCCTCAGCGGGTTGGGGAACTGAAACAGGGGTCCGATCCTCACGTTGGGGCAATTGTCTGAGTCAGAGGAGAAACATTTAAGGCTGGGAGTGAAACAGCTGATCTGTGTAAGCCTCAATGGAATGAGAATCAGACAGTCCTTGCCACAGCCATATATACCCCAAACAGGCATGCGGGTCCTCTGGAAGGCGCAGCAGCTAGGAGCTGGAATTTAGGGATTGTGGAGCAATCCCAGGGCGAGGGCTGCTGTTGACTGTGGAGAGACAAATCGAGGGGATGTGAGGGAGGAGATTGTGGTGTGAAATGCCTGTGGAGGAAAGTCAGGGAGCCACAGACACAAGGTAATACTGCTGAGTCACATGTAGAGGGTGGAACCATCACTATATCCTCTCTCTCCCCACATGCCAGCATTGGCAGCTGAACAATAGAGAGGCTGGCCCATCAACTCCTGATGCACTGAACTACAGGGTAGGACACAACCAAGGGTGCTCCTTTAAGTAACTGATGCACAGAGCTACAGAGTAGGACCCCACCCAAGGTGCCCCATTAAGTGCCTGATGCGCCAGTCTACAGAGTAGGACCCCAGTCAGAGGGTTGGTGGGGGGGCTTCTATGTGCCCGATGCACAGAACAACAGAGAAGGACCCCAGGGAAGGGAATCTTCTAAGGGAGCTCCACCTGAATGGGCAGAGCTACAGAGAAAGACTGGCCAAAGAGGCCTTCTGATCGCCAAATACAAGAGGCTTGAAAAAAAGACTTAGATAGGGCAATAACTCCTGGGGCAGAGGCAATCTATGTCCCTGCACACTTTGCGCTGCCAGGGTCCCCACAAGCCAAGCAGCCACACCACCTTCATTCTCAGCTCTCACTGGGGCAGAGCTACCACAGGGCGGGGCGGGGGGGGGGAGGGGCGGAAATCTTGTGTCTATATGTGCAGGGTCACTTCCGTCATGTCCAACTCTATGGGACCCTGTAGAGTGTGGCCTGCAAGGCTACTCTGTCAGGTTGGTTCTCCAGGCAAGAATACTAGACTGTATTGGCCAATACTGGTTGCCATACCCTTCTAGAGCACTATATTTCCTGCTGCCCTAGCCACCAACTCCCCTGAGTACCTGGTGCTGCCAGAACCCCTGCAACCCAGAACCCTCACCACCTCCACTCCTGGCCCTTACGGGGGCAAACCCAAGTCCTCCAAGGCAGCCTCAGGTGCAAACCCCACATGCAAAGGTGAAAATAAAACCACAATTGAAACTCAGGGGCAGTGTGGCTAAGGAAGAAGACCCCAAACCTTCCCACCAGCTATACAAGCTGCAGATTAAATCCACATGATCAACTAGGCAGACTCTGCGTCTATGGAATATATAAAAGGACATTGAGAGCTCCCACAAAAGAAAACACACTAATTCTGATAGCTGTGGACATCGGAGGCAAGAACAGATAGGAGTAGGACCAGATTAGAATCTGAGCTGCCCCCAAAACAGGTCCAGAGATCAGCACAGTGTTGGAGGGCATCCTAAGGAGGTGAAGTGGACTGTGACTCTCAGCGAGGGAAAGGACTCTGACAGCAGCGACTCAAGAAAAATATTTATTATTCTCATATTTTCACTTGTTCTGTAGATTCTTTTGGATTTTTTTTCCTCCCCCCAACCCCACCACCCCCGTTGTAGTTGTCAACTTTATTGGCACTATGAAATATAATTAAGCTTTTGAGCTTTTTTTTTTGTTTTTTTCCACTCACATTTTGTACTGTCATGAACCTCTGCCTCTACATTGGGCTTTTGCAGTACTGTGGAGTTTTCCTTTTTTTCCTCTCTTTTTTTAATTTTAATTTTTAAAACCTGTTATTATTTTTTCTACACTTATGCCTATATTTGCTTTTTCTACTATTCTTTTTTCCCCTTGCAACTAACCTTTAATGTATATAAATCTTCTTTATCTACCTCTATTTAACTTTGCGTATCTATTCTTTCTTTCTTTTCTTTCTCTCCTCTCCTCTCAATGTATTTGTTAGTTTTATTTTCATTGGTTTATTCACCAATTGCCACCTTTCTTTAATTTTGTTTTCTAGTTTGTGCTTTAGTTAGTTTTGTTCTTAACTGGTAGATATAATTTTTGGTATCCTTTGTTACCAGATCAATCTATTGTACTTTATTTTTGTTGGACTGCTTTGATTTTGCTTATGGGTGTATATGTATATGTGTATATTCGGTCACATTTTTTATTGTTGTTATAAACCTCTGCCTCTATTTTGGGCTTTCACAGTTCTGTGGAGTTTCCCCTTTCTTTTTCCTTTTTTTCTTTCTTCTTCCTTTTTTATTTATTTTCTCTTTTTTATAATTTTAATTTTTTAACCTATTATATTTTTTCTACATTTATTCCTTTGTTTGCCTTTCCTGTTCTTTTCCCCTTGCAATTAATCTTTAATGTATATAAGTCTTCTTCATCTACCTCTGTTTAACTTTGCATATCTATTCTTGCTTTCTTTTCTTTCTTTCCTTTCCTCTCAACATATTTGTTAGTTGTGTTTTCTTTTATTTATTCCCCAATTGGCACCTTACTTTAGTTTTGTTTTCCAGTTTGTGTTTTAGTTAGTTTTATTCTTAACTGGTAAATATTATTTTTGATTTCCTTTGTTCATCAGGTCAATGTACTGCATTTTTTGTTGGACTGTTTGACTTTGCTTATGGGTATATATGTATATGTGTATATTCCATCATTTTAATTATTGTTTGCCTGATTTTGTAACTGCCATTTGTCTGGGGTTCATCTTGGTTTCTCATTTTTGGGTACTTGTTTTAATCTCACTTAATGCCATAACAAACCACTTGTGGAAACTTCATTCCTGACCAGAGATCAAGCCCTGAACCTTTGGAGTGGGAGCATTGACTGCAAGACCCTAGACTACCAGAGAACTAACTCTAGGGAGTATCAAATAGTGAAAACTCACACAAAGGAAACCACTTGAATATAAGACCCAGCATCACCCAACTACCAGTATTACCCTGTGCAGGATGCCTCAACTAAGCAATAAGCAAAACAAAAATACAAACCCAATCATCAGCAGCCAGGATTAGCACCTCACTGAGCCTTGCCCATCAGAAGAAAAACAAATGAACAAACAAACAAAAACTCAGCAGAAATCTTGCACAAAAAGCCTTCACAAACCACTGGACCAACCTTAGGAGGGAAGAAACCAAAAGGAAGTAAGAATTCAACCTTGAAGTATGGGAAAAGAAGACCTCAAACACAATAAGTTTAAAAAAAAATACTGAAAAGACAGAGAAATACTACACAAATGAAGGAACAAATTGGAAACACAGAAGTCCAAATAAATGAAAAGGATATAGGCAAACTACCTGAAAAAGCGTTCAGAATAATGATAGCAAAGATGATCTAAAGCCTTGAAAACAAAATGAAGAAAATGCAAGAATCAATGGACAAAGACCTAGAAGAATTGAAGAGTAAACATACAGAGACAAACAACACAATTACTGAAATTAAAAACACTCTAGAAGGAATCAATAGCAGAATGTCTGTAGCAAAAGAACAAATCAGTGAGTTGGAAGATAAAATGGTAGAAATAACTTCTGAAGAGCAGAATAAAGTAAAACGAATGAAAAGAACTGAGGATAGTCTCAGAAACCTCTGGGACAATATCAAATGCACCAATATTTGAATTATAGGGGTCCCAGAAGAAGAAGAGAAAAAGAAAGGATATGAGAAAATTTTTGAAGAGGTTGTAGTTGAAAATTTCCCCAACTTGGAAAAGAAAATAATAAATCAAGTCCAAGAGGTGCAAAGAGTCCCATACAGGATAAACCCAAGGAGAAACACTCCAAGACACATACTAATCAAACTAACAAAGACTAAACACAAAGAAAGAATATTAAAAGCAGCAAGGGAAAAGCAGCAAGGGAAAAGCAACAAGTAACATACAAGGGGAACCCCATACATTTAACAGCTGATCTTTCAGCAGAAACTGCAGGCCAGAAGGGAATGGCAGGATATATTTAAAGTACTGAAAGGGGAAAATCTACAGCCAAGATTATTGTACCCAGCAAGGATCTCATTCAAAATTGATGGTGAAATAAAAAGCTTTACAGACAAGCAAAAGTTAACAGAATTCAGTACCACCAAACCAGCTTTACAATGAATATTAAAGGGACTTATACAGTCAAGAAATACAAGAGAAGGAAAAACATCTACAAAATCAACCCCAAGCAATTCATTTCACATATCAGTGTTGAAACACCAGAACAGCTGTCAAATTATCTTCAAATTAATTTATGTCATTAAGATGTTGGAAATATTTGAGTGTTTAGTTAAAAAAATTAACATAGCAAATCAAAACATTAATAGTGTAACATGCTATATACACATGCATTTTTCTAAAAGAATACTTCCCCAAATAATCATTTTTTACTATTTCTATGAACCTGATAAAGATTCGACAGAATAGTGTGGTTTCCAAATTAAGATCAAAGAACAGTCTGGGGGACTTTCCTCATGGTCCAGTTAAGACTCTGCCTTGCAATACAGGAGACCAGGGTTCTACCCCTCCAAAGCATCCCACATGCTTTGGAGCAACTAAGCCTGCATGCCACAACTAGAGACAGTCTGTGCACCACAACAAAAGAGCCACATGTTGCCACAAAGATTCCTCATTCTGCAAGTAAAACCTGATGCAGACATATAAATAAATCAATCAGTTAAAATTATGCATAAATAAAATAAAATAAAAGAATAGTTTTATATGTATGTTTCTAAGACACATTATTTGTTATCTCCATACCTGAGATTTCTCTGCCCTTTTCAGAGTTCTCTATCCTCTTAACAGTTTAAGCCTCCTGTTCAAACTTCCACCTTGATCACATCCTTATTACTTGTTCTCTATCAAATCTTTGTTTTCTTGATATATTCTGTTCCTTATTATTTGACTGAAAACTCTACCTGGGACTTCCCTGGTGGCTCAGATGTAAAGAATCTGCTTGCAATGCAGGAGACCCAAGTTCAATGCCTGAGTTGGGAAGATCCCCTGGAGAAGGGAACGGATAGCCACTCCAGTATTCTTCCACTTGACTGTAATTTCCAGCAAATCATGTGTCTTATTCACTCCTTTGCATCCAATGTCTACCATGGTGCAATAGCACAAGGTAGATGTTCAAGAAATATTTACTCAGTAAAAGGATAAATGAACACCACTTTCTTCAAGCCCAAACATTAACTGATACAAACTTTAGTTAAGGAAAAGCTGCTATTCATGGAGCATAGGTATACCAATTAAGTTGCAGCACCTTTACTGAACATCCAGGGTATGCAGATGTGCCCAGGGGTTTTATTTTGATCCTGCTATTTTTTAATTTGAAAAACAGCTCAGGATAACATACAAAAAAAGATGTGGGAAGTTTTATTATGCCAAATATCTCTCATATTCTGAACTGAGAGTTTGGACTCAGATGCTAAATATAAATAAAATGTTATGAGTTTTCATAGTAAAAAAGCACTCACATGTGTACCATAGTGCATTTAGTAATTTTTGTTGCTTCTCATATTTTCTTATACCCCTCATTAATACATATTTGATGCTTTTATTTGGTAACACATACTAACATTATCTGATTATTTAAAATAATTTTAATTTCTTAGTTAATCTAAATACCAAATTATTTTGTTTGGTTTTTCCTAGTGGGTGGAATGCTTTTTAAAGTGTCTTGTTTCTCCAAGTACAGGCTCTGCACTTCCCATGTGGAACTCCAAGCCTAAGGTAAGGCCAAGGCCAGGACAACAGTACCAAGACCATGTGCATGAAATCCTTGCTGCCATCACCAGAGTTGTGGTATCCAGCGTGCATCAGATGCTGAAGGACATAGACTTTGAGAGAAGAATCCAGTTGATAACCTTGAATGACAATGGCTATGAGGCTCCTTGTCATCCTGGCCATAATTGGCACTATTCTATGTATCATTCTTTCTGGAAAGGGTAGGGAAATGGTATGCCCCAATACACTAGGCTGCTACTGCCTGCATCGGGCCAACCAGTGTGAACACACTGAAGTGGCACAGCTTCTGCTTTATTGTGAGCTAACCTCAGAGTGGCCAGATACTACTTAGCGACTAAACAACAAACCTCTGAGTGGCAGATGATGACACCATCTCTGGTCAGCCCACCCCTGAAGGTTATTTAGGATGAAAATATGACCTAATGCCCAGGAATAATGACTGTTATAGAATGAATATTGTGTCCCCCTCCAATGTATATATTGAAGTCCTAGAACCCAGTGTGTCAGTATTCAGAGATGGGGCTTTAAAAGATGTTTGGGTTTACATGAGCTCACAAAGTTGAGACCCCCATGATGAGATTCAGTTCCGTCAGTTCAGTCGCTCAGTAGTGTCCGACTCTGCGACCCCATGAACCACAGCACTCCAGGCCTCCCTGTCCATCACCAACTCCCGGAGTCTACCCAAACCCATGCCCATTGAGCTGGTGATGCCATCCAATCATTTCATCCTCTGTCATCCCCTTCTCCTCCTGCCCTCAATCTTTGCCAGCATCAGGGTCTTTTCAAAGGAGCCAGGTCTTCACATCAGGTGGCCAAAGTATTGGAGTTAGACACCAGAAAGCAGTCTCTTTTCCAGTGTGCACAATGAAGAGACCATGTGAGCAAGCAGCAAGAAGGCAGCCACAGGAAGCCAGGAAGAGTTTTCACCAGGCACATAAGTCAGCTAGCACATTGATTTTGGACTTTGCAGGCTTCAGAAATGTGAGATATAAATCGCTGTTGTTTAAGCCTCCCTGTCTGTGGCATTTTGTTATGGCAGCTGAGCCACTTTCATAAGAAAGTGACCTGCTTACCTACTGGATTACCACTCTTCCATCTCACACTGCCTCTCAATGGTACTCATCTGGATGTCCATGTACTGCCCCAGGGTTAGCTTCCATATGCAGGGTAGAAAACTAAGATTGAGAAAGAATTAATCAGATTATCTACTCTTATTTTTTTAAGAGGCCACAGTATAGGTAAGGGGTAAATTTGAGGGGATGTGAAGTGCAAGTGTTCAAACCTGGACAGATGACCAAACTCCAGATTATTCATGTGAAGATTCCTATTCCTATGGGAAGAAAAAGGGAGACCCATTTCTCATTCTACACGGAAAACTAAACTTCTAGGTTAGTAAATACCCGCATATAAAAACAAAAAGTATATAGATATCAGATGAAAATGTAAAACATGTGACATAAAAGCCATAAAGAAAAATCTTGACAAACTCGAGTACATAAAAATTTTAAACTAGAACAAAAAGACAGCTTAAACAAATTTAAAAGATAAATAAAAACTAAGGGAAAATACTGCTCTATATTACAAAGGGTTCGTATCCAGGTTGTTATAAAACTCCTATAAATCATTATAAAAACACCCAGAAAATGTATAAAATGATCAAAGGATATGAACTGACCCATGAGATAATACCAAAAAACAAATAAACAAACAAAACAACAACACTACCAACAACAGCAACAAAAAAACACACACACTCAAGAAGATACCTTTACTAATAATTAGGAAAATGCAAAGTAAAACAGTAAGTCAATAGCATTTTTTATCCTTCAGTTTGTTAATAATAATAATAATGACATTCTAGTGGAATATCCAGTGCCAGCAAAGGTTTGGTGCTCTTAAGGACTTCTTACAATGTACCATGCTCTCTTTCTAGTATTTTACATATATCAACACATTTAATTCTCATAAAAACCCTGTAGGTAAGTGTCATATTATCATTTTCATTTTACGGTTGAACTGAGGGGCATGTTGTTGTTTTTCAGTTGCTAAGTCCTATCTGACTCTTTGTGACCTCATGGACTGTAGCATGCCAGACTCCTCTGTCCTCCCCTATCTCCCAGAGTTTGCTCAAATTCAAGTCCCTTGAGTCAGTGATGCTATCTACCTGATGGAACATGTTTTAGTGACATATACTAAGATCTCACAGTTTATAAGTGCCTCTCTATTCAACACTTTTAACCATTAGACTAGACTGCCTATAAGTTGGTAGTGGTTTCTCTGGATGGCAGTTTGGCTGTAATGAAAATTTTTAAATGGACACACAAACTATTGAATCTTGAGTAGTCTGGGATCTGGAATTAAATTAAATTCCAACTTAAATTAAATTCCAATTTAGGTTGGAATCTGAACCCCACTAATTACTAAACAAGCCAGTTTACCTATCTGAGTCCCAGAATTTTTATCTTTAAAATGGTTATATAGCTTTCCTATGTAAGTGTGTTGTGAGAATTAAAGTACATAATGTATATTAAAGCATTTTTCAAACTGAAAGCATTGTAAGATGTTCTCATCATTTTACCGATTTTTTGTTCTTTAGGGAAGCATCTCTTCTTGGTGTTTGAGTGTTTGAGTTTGCTGAATAAAAATATTTTCATGGAAAAGTAGTAGTTTTCCCCTGTTTAATGATTCCTATAGTTTCTTTTTTAATTAAAAAAATTTTTTTGGACTTGGTCATCATTATTTGTTCAAAACTAAATACTAACATGAGAATTCACTTGAGACAAGAAGTGGCAAACAGGGAAAACGGACTCAGAATGATTTCCCTTCAGAATTTGTCTTTGCCTTAGGATTACTTAACATGCACCTTTGTGAATGAACATTTACAAAATAGTACAGCAACATGTAACAGAGTTAACTTTAATTCAGTTCAGTTCAGTTCAGTCGCTCAGTCGTGTCCGACTCTTTGCGACCCCATGAATTGCAGCATGCCAGGCCTCCCTCGGAGAAGGCAATGGCACCCCACTCCAGTACTCTTGCCTGGAAAATCCCATGGACAGAGGAGCCTGGTGGGCTGCAGTCCATGGGGTCGCTAAGAATCGGACATGACTGAGCGACTTCACTTTCACTTTTCACTTTCATGCATTGGAGAAGGACATGGCAACCTACTCCAGTGTTCTTGCCTGGAGAATCCTAGGGACAGAGGAACCTAGTGGGCTGCCGTCTATGGGGTCGCACAGAGTCAGACACGACTGAAGTGACTTAGCAGCAGCAGCAGGCCTCCCTATCCATCACCAACTCCAGGAGTTCACCCAAACTCATCTCCATCGAGTTGGTAATGCCATCCAGCCATCTCATCCTCTGTCGTCCCCTTCTCCTCCTGCCTCCAATCCCTCCCAGCATCAGAGTCTTTTCCAATGAGACAACTCTTCACATGAGGTGGCCAAAATATTGGAGTTAACATTAAGACAAAATTATAGTAAAATTCTTGAAAGTAAAAGGTTATTTGGTGTCAGACAAGGCCTAATTCATATCTGGTTTTCTTCAGTTTCTTAAAATAGAAATCTCACCACCTACAAGAAGGGTTATCTTGAAGATTATTTAACATAAGTAAAATGCTTATTATACACAGTCCCTGGCATAAAGTAAGTGTCTATGCTATTAATTCTAGCTTCAAAGAGTAGTCAAAATAAAAGTAGAAGAATGAGCACTCTTCAAAACTCAAATAGGGATTCAGTAAAGTGTACTTTCAGAAAAGGTGTTCTAAAAGAAATGTGCTTAAAATATGCTTTAAGAAAGAAAAAGTAGAAATATTTTTCAAAATGTTACTCTCATTTAGAATGGGAATTTTTACACATTGGAACAAATGAATCTGAGAATGTGATGACAGTACCAGCAGCCAAAATTTAAATGTGAGAATTGGAATTTTGGTGAATAATATAAAAAATAAAATTATATTGCTCCACCTATTCATTTACATATTCAAAAGCAGAGACATTACTTTGCCATTCAAAAGCAGAGACATTACTTTGCCAACAAAGGTTCATCTAGTCAAGGCTATGGTTTTTCCTGTGGTCATGTATGGATGTGAGAGTTGGACTGTGAAGAAGGCTGAGTGCCGAAGAATTGATGCTTTTGAACTGTGGTGTTGGAGAAGACTCTTGAGAGTCCCTTGGACTGCAAGGAGATCCAACCAGTCCATTCTGAAGGAGATCAGCCCTGGGATTTCTTTGGAAGGAATGATGCTAAAGCTGAAACTCCAGTACTTTGTCCACCTCATGCGAAGAGTTGATTCATTGGAAAAGACCCTGATGCTGGGAGGGATTAGGGGCAGGAGGAGAAGGGGATGACAGAGGATGAGATGGCTGGATGGCATCACTGACTCAATGGCCGTGAGTCTCAGTGAACTCTGGGAGTTGGTGATGGACAGGGAGGCCTGGTGTGCTGCGATTCATGGGGTCGCAGAGAGTCGGACATGACTGAGCGACTGATCTGATCTGCTCTGATTCATTCACATTTAGATTCCAGTGCATAAGCTGTTATAAAATTTCTCACACTTTAGGCTTCTGGTTTAAGATGGCAAAGTAGAGGGATGTGTGCTCATATCCTCCTGTGAGAACACCAAAATTGCAACTACCTGTTGAACAATCAACAGGACAACATTAGAATCCTCCAAACACACAAAAAAAGACCCTCATGTCCAAAGACAAAGAAGAAGCTGCAGTGAGATGGTAAGAGGGGTGCAGTCATGATAAAATCAAATCACATACCCACGCGGTGGTGACCCACAAACTGGAGAACAATAGTACCAAAGAAGTTCTCCCACAGTTGTGATGCTCCTGAACCTCACATCAAGATTCCCAGCCTGTGGATTTGGCTAAGGGACTGGGAATCCCCAGGGAATTAACCTTGAAGGCCAGTAGGATTTGATTATAGGATTTCCACAGGACTGGAATAGACAAAGACTCTGGTCTTGGAGGACACAAACAAAATCTTGCTCACACCAAAACCCAGAGGAAAGGAGCAATGACCCCATAGGAGACTGAAAAAAAAAAAAAAAAAAACTTAATTGTGTTGGAGGGTCTCCTGTGGAAGCATCTGTCAGCAGGGCTCACCACAGCAACAAAGCAACTAGAAGCAGCAGTCCTGGAAGAACTCCTTCTGTGTTAGCCCTCTTGGAGGCCACCATTAACCCTACTATAGAGCCTGTAGACCCCAAGGCTGGGTCACCTCAGGCCAAACAATTTACAGGGAGTGCAACCCACCCATCAACAGATAAATGGATTAAAGCTTTACTGAGCAAGGCCCTGCCCACCAGAGGGAGACCCAGTTTTTCCCAATGCCAGTCCCTCCCTTCAGGAAGCTTACACAAGCCCCTTAGGCTCATCCATCAGAGGGCACACAGAGAAGCAGAAAGAACCACAATCCCACCATGGTTAGAACAAAAGCCACATCAGAAAGTTAAACAGGATGAAAAAGCAGAAAGTTATGTCCCAGATGAAAGGACAAGATAAAACCCCAGAAAAACAACTAAATGAAATGGAGAGAGGCAACCTTTCAGAAAAGGAGTTCAGAATAATGATAGTGAAGATGATCCAGGAACTCAGAAAAACAATGAAGAAAATGCAAGAAGTGTTTACCAAAGGCCTAGAAGAACTAAAGAACAAGTGAACACAGATGAATAATATACAAGAAGGAATCAATAGAAGAATAACTGAGGCAGAAGAATGAATAAATGATCTGGAGGATAGAATGGTGGAAATTATTGCTGTAGAACAAAATATAGAAAAAAGAATGAAAAAAAAAAAAGAAGCCTAAGATACCTCTGGGACAACGTTAAATGCACCAAGATTCACATTATAGGGGTCCCAGAAGTAGAAGAGAAAGGACCTGAGAAAATATTTGAAGAAATAACAGTTGAAAACTTTCCTAACATGGGAAAGGAAATAGTCAAATACAGGAAGCACAAAGAGTCCCAGGCAGATAAACCCAAGGAGGAACACAGAATAATCAAACACATAATAATCAAACTGACAAAAATTAAAGACAAAGATAAAATATTAAAAGCAACAAGGGAAGATGACAAATAACATACAAAGGAACTCTTATAAAGTTATCAGCTGAAGGAAGTGGCACAATATATTTAAAGTGATGAAAGGAAAGAACCTACACCAAGGAGAAATTTTTTGATGGAGAAAGCAAAAGCTTTCCCAACAAGCAAAAGTTAAGAGAACTCAGCACCACCACTCCAGCTTTACAATACATGCTAAAGGAACTTCACTAGGCAGGAAAAGACCTACAGAAAATAAACCCAAAACAATTAAGAAAATGGTAATAAGATCATATATATGGATAACTACCTTAAGTATAAATGGATTGAAGGCACCAACCAAAAGACATAGACTGGCTAGGCAAATGAAAACATCTGCATGTATGCACTTCCACTTACCACATCACTCTGCTTGACTATCTCCCAAATTGTATTTAATTATTTTGTATTGTTAGATTAATAATATTCCTATTATGGCTTGCAATTATAATTATCTTTTATTTTTTGTCTATTGATTGTGAAAACTGGTAAACAGCTTTTACTATTGTGATTGTTGCTGCTGCTAAGTCGCTTCAGTCGTGTCTGACTCTTCGCGACCCCATGGACTGCAGCCTACCAGGCTCCTCTGTCCATGGGATTTTCTAGGCAAAAGTACTGGAGTGGGGTACCATTGCCTTCTCCAACTATTGTGATTATGTAACTGTTATTCACTTAATACAATTGTATATGATTGGTCAACAGAAAAACAATAGAATTCTTTATCACCAAAACTACCCTTTAATAGGAAAGCCTGTAATCACTTTTTAAAATCCAAATTCATATCAAGATTATCTTGGAATTTTCAGAAAAATACAAATGTCCAGGTATTGTTTTCTTTCTCCAAAGTTCCAGATATGTTTCTAATAAGCAGCCATTTTTAAAAACAACTGAGTTATATGATGATCTTTTACTTTTATCTGGTTTCTTTCACTTTTTCTATTTTATATTCATTGCTTCCATTTCATTTACTTTATATTCTCCAATTTCTCCATCTCTTTTTTTGTTTTTGATGTTCTGTCTCAAGCCTTTATCAAGTGTAGTAGAAAAGTTTTTGTATTCATATATGTAAATAGTAGGTATAATATATATATATATATATAAGAAAACTTATGAATTTTTGCCTAAAATTTTTATGACATTTTGATTCCACTACTTTGACTTAGTATGAATAGAATGCTAATTTCTAATTAAAAAATAGATATACAAAATTTGTCATACTTTATGAAAAAGGATAGTAACCTCTCTGATTTAAAAAAAAATCATGTTTTACAGAAAAAAATAGGCAAGAGTGACATCTCCCAGTATTAAATTGAAGTTGTTGTTGTTCAGTCCCTAAGTTGGGTTCGAGTGTTTGTGACCCCATGAACTACTGCACTCCAGGCGCCCCTGTCTTTCGTTTATTTGTATGTAAAAGTGAAGATGCAAGCAAAACTTCAGATGAAACTTAAATTCAAAGTTTCATTTTGTTTTTTTTTTTTGAATTAACTGATGTTATTTATTTAACATGTTTAGGATATTTATAGGGAAATTGAGTGGAAAGTACAGAGTTCCCACATACCTCCTCAATCCTCCCGATTACTGTATTAATAACATTTTGCATTAGTGGGATACATTTGTTAAAACCAATGAGCCAGTATTGATACATTGTTATTAAGTACAGAGTTTATACAGTATTAAGATTCATTCTCTGTATTGTACATTCTATGCATTTTGATAAATGTATAATGATGTGTGTCTCCATATAATGTCATACAGAGTACTCTATCTGCCCCCAAAATCTCTTGTGCTCCACATACTCATCTTTCCCCTTTATAAACCCATAGGAATGGCTAGTTTTTCACAGCTGCCTTCATAGTTTTGCCTCTTCCATAAAGTTGCCTTTTTTAAAACAAAATATTTATGTCACACCTTGGGTGAAAAACCTAAAATTAGCTACAATAAACACTGAACTACTGGGAAATTATTTTATGAATAACAAAGGTACTTGTCACTTAACATCAATATCATCACAAAGGAAAAGGATATATAGTTGAATGAACATGTGCCATGTGTGCTTAGCCGCTCAGTCATGTCCAACTCTTTGCGACTGCATGGGCGGTAGCCCACTGTCCAAAGGGATTCTCCAGGCAAGAATACTGAGGTAGGTTCTCCAGGGGATCTTCCAAAGCCAGGGATCAAACCCAGGCCTCCCTCATTGCAGGCTGATTCTTTCTTATCTGAGCCACCAGGGAAGCCCTGAATGAACATGGATTTGGGTAACTGAGTAAAATTAATTATGTGCAGAATACAAGGCAAATATTGATATCTGTGTGGTACGTATATGAGAGAGAAGGGCTTGATAATTTTATTTTGTTATGGAAAACCTATACCATTAGTGGAGAGATTTTCCTTTTGGTGTGGAAAGTGTCATTCAACATATTTATGCTACAGGAAATTTGCTAGTGGAATAGAATTTTAGTGCAGAACAGATTTTTTTTTCTAATTTAGAATCTCAGACATAGAATTTTTTTCCATTTTCAGTGCCTTGGTTGACTCCCTTCAATTTTTTACATACATGTCTATTTCTCCTACCAAATTACAGGTTGTCCTTGAAGGGTTTATTTATCTTTACATTTGCCAGTGCTTAATATGCTAGTACATAGACAACAGATGTCTGCTAAGTAAACTTTTATGAGTAAAACATGTATTGAAAATCTACTTTTGCTCCTTTATTTCTCCTATATCTGGAATAAAACTGATCCATTTCTTTGTAAACACTAATTTTGAAAAGCCAAGACTTTTTCAAGATATTTGAAATAATATATTTGAAATATATTTTCATGGTAAAAAAAAAGGAAAATATAAAACAATATAAAGGAAAACAACTCCTTCCTCATCATCTCATGATTTCCATTTTCCAGATTAGCTGATTTGTGCTTAGTCTTTCAGAAACTTGCTATGCACATAGACATATTAATATGTGGGAACATATATATTTAACAAGAAGTTAAATAGGATCTCTAGTTTCAACTAAAGTGTTAGAACTGAGAGCCATAGGTGAAAAGTGTAAGGACTCCTTTGATTCAAAGAGATGTGTTATGCAGATTATGCATCAGATCAGATCAGATCAGATCAGTCGCTCAGTCGTGTCCGACTCTTTGCGACCCCATGAATCGTAGCACGCCAGGCCTCCCTGTTCATCACCAGCTCCCGGAGTTTATCCAAACTCATGTCCATCGAGTCGGTGATGCCATCGAGCCATCTCATCCTCTGTCGTCCCCTTCTCCTCCTGCCCCCAATCCCTCCAGCATCAGGGTCTTTTCCAATGAGTCAACTTTTCACATGAGGTGGCCAAAGTACTGAAGTTTCAGTTTCAGCATCATTCCCTGCAAAGAAATCCCAGGGCTGATCTCCTTCAGAATGGACTGGTTGGATCTCCTTGCAGTCCAAGGGACTCTCAAGAGTCTTCTCCAACACCATAGTTCAAAAGCATCAATTCTTTGGGGCTCAGCTTCCTTCACAGTCTAACTCTCACATCCATACGTGACCACTGGAAAAACCATAGCCTTGACTAGATGGATCTTTGTTGGCAAAGTGATGTCTCTGCTTTTGAATATGCTATCTAGGTTGGTCCTAACTTTCCTTCCAAGGAGTAAGTGTCTTTTAATTTCGGCAGTCACCATCTGCAGTGATTTTGGAGCCCAAAAATATAAAGTCTGACACTGTTTCCACTGTTTCCCCATCTATTTCCCATGAAGTGATGGGACCAGATGCCATGATCTTCGTTTTCTGAAGGTTGAGCTTTAAGCCAACTTTTTCACTCTCCACTTTCACTTTCATCAAGAGGCTTTTTAGTTCCTCTTCACTTTCTGCCATAAGGGTGGTGTCATCTGCATATCTGAGGTTATTGATATTTCTCCCAGCAATCTTGATTCCAGCTTGTGTTTCTTCCAGTCCAGCGTTTCTCACGATGTACTCTGCATTGAAGTTAAATAAGCAGGGTGACAGTATACAGTCTTGATGTACTCCTTTTCCTATTTGGAACCAGTCTGTTGTTCCATGTTCAGTTCTAACTGGTGCTTCCTGACCTGCATATAGGTTTCTCAAGAAGCAGGTCAGGTGGTCTGGTATTCCCATCTCTTTCAGAATTTTCCACAGTTTATTGTGATCCACACAGTCAAAGGCTTTGGCATAGTCAATAATGCAGAAATAGATGCTTTTCTGGAACTCTCTTGCTTTTTCCACGATCCAGCAGATGTTGGCAATTTGATCTCTGGTTCCTCTGCCTTTTCTAAAACCAGCTTGAACATCTGGAAGTTCACGGTTCACATATTGCTGAAGCCTGGCTTGGAGAATTTTGAGCATTACTTTACTAGCGTGTGAGATGAGTGCAATTGTGCAGTAGTTTGAGCATTCTTTGGCATTGCCTTTCTTTGGGGTTGGAATGAAAATTGACATTTTCCAGTCCTGTGGCCACTGCTGAGTTTTCCAAATTTGCTGGCATATTGAGTGTAGCACTTTCACAGTATCATCTTTCAGGATTTGAAAGAGCTCAATTGAAATTCCATCACCTCCACTAGCTTTGTTCACAGTGATGCTTTCTAAGGCCTACTTGACTTCACATTCCAGGATGTCTGGCTCTAGGTGAGTGATCACACCATCATGATGATCTTGGTTGTGAAGATCTTTTTTTGTACAGTTCTGTGTATTCTTCCCACCTCTTCTTAATATCTTCTGCTTCTGTTAGGTCCATACCATTTCTGTCCTTTATTGTGCCCATCTTTGCATGAAATGTTCCTTTGGTATCTCTGATTTTCTTGAAGAGATCTCTAGTCTTTCCCATTCTGTTGTTTTCCTCTATTTCTTTGCATTGATCACTGAGGAAGGCTTTCTTATCTCTCTTTGCTGTTCTTTGGAACTCTGCATTCAGATGCTTATATCTTTCCTTTTCTCCTTTGTTTTTCACTTCTCTTCTTTTACAGCTATTTGTAAGGCCTCCCCAGACAGCCATTTTGGTTTTTTGCATTTCTTTTTCTTGGGAATGTTCTTGATCCCTGTCTCCTGT
This sequence comes from Bos indicus, assembly GCF_029378745.1. NCBI lineage: Eukaryota > Metazoa > Chordata > Mammalia > Artiodactyla > Bovidae > Bos > Bos indicus. The sequence continues at coordinate 41,824,214 of NC_091764.1, read as the reverse complement.
ACAATGTCAAGAACCTCATTCCATAGTTCATCAAGGACTGTATCAGATCTAGTCCTTTAAATCTATTTCTCACTTCTTTAGGTCATACATCTATCGTCTAGTGGTTTTCCCTGCTTTCTTCAATATAAGTCTGAATTTGGCAGTAAGGAGTTCATGATTGATCTGAGCCACAGTCAGCTCCCAGTCTTGATTTTGCTGACTGTATAGTGCTTCTCAATCTTTGGCTGCAAAGAATATAATAAATCTGATTTTGGTGTTGACCATATGGTGATGTCCATGTGTAGAGTCTTCTCTTGTGTTGTTGGAAGAGGGTGTTTGCTTTCTCTTGGCAAAACTGTTTTAGCCTTTGCCCTGCTTCATTCCATACTCCAAGGCCAAATTTGCCTGTTACTCCAGGTGTTTCTTGACTTCCTACTTTTACATCCCAGTCCCCTATAATGAAAAGGACATCTTTTTTGGGTGTTAGTTCTAAAAGGTCTTGTAGGTCTTCATAAAACTGTTCAACTTCAGCTTCTTCAGCCTTATTGGCTGGGGCATAGGCTTGGATTACTGTGATATTGAATGGTTTGCCTTGGAAATGGACAGAGGTCATTCTGTCGTTTTTGATATTGCATCCAAGTACTGCATTTCGGACTCTTTTGTTGACCATGATGGCTAGTCCATTTCTTCTAAGGGATTCCTGCCCACAGTAGTAGATATAATGGTCATCTGAGTTAAATTCACCTATTTCAGTCCATTTTAGTTTGCTGATTCCTAGAATGTTGATGTTCACTCTTGCCATCTCCTGTTTGACCACTTCCAGTTTGCCCTGATTCATGGACCTAACATTCCAGGTTCCTATGCAATATTGCTCTTTACAGCATCAGACCTTGCTTCTATCACCAGTCACATCCACAACTGAGTATTGTTTTTGCTTTGGCTCCATCCCTTCATTCTTTCTGGAGTTATTTCTCCACTGATCTCCAGTAGCATATTGGGCACTTACTGACCTGGGGAGTTCCTCTTTCAGTATCCTATCATTTTGCCTTTTCATACTGTTCATGGGGTTCTCAAGGCAAGACTACTGAAGTGGTTTGCCATTCCCTTCTCCAGTGGACCACATTCTGTCAGATCTCTCCACCATGACCTGTCCATCTTGGGTGGCCCCACACGGCATTGCTTAGTTTCAATGCGTTAGACAAGGCTGTGGTCTGTGTGATCAGACTGACTAGTTTTCTGTGTTTATGGTTTCAGTGTGTGTGCCCTCTGATGCCCTCTTGCAACACCTACCGTCTTACTTGGGTTTCTCTTACCTTGGATGTGGGATATCTCTTCACGGCTTCTCCAGCAAAGCGCAGCGGCTGTTTCTTACGTTGGACGAGGGGTATCTCCTCAGGGCCACCCCTCCTGACCTTGAATGTAGCATAGCTTCTCTCAGCTCTCCTGTGCCTGCGCAGGCACTGCTCCATAGACATGGGGTTGCTCCTTCGGCCGCCGCCCCTGACCTGGGGCTGAGCTGCAAAAACTTGCTGAACAAGTATCGCAGGACAGGAGTGGAACTTTGTGATAGAATATAGGAAAAGTTGACTGATATTCACTGAAATTGATGTAGACAGAGGCAAGCACTTAACTATTACCTAAAATAATCCAATGAATAGGATTTCTGCTTTTAACTGTGTGATATACTAGAGGTTCAGTGAACACTTTGTGAAACAATACATCAAATATTCTGGATAAAAACATACAGATACAATACCAAAGACATATGCAGGAAGTACATTTTTGAGAAGCTGGAATTCATTAAAATTAAAAACTTCTGCTCTACAAAAGACACTATAAAAAGATAAGCCACAGACCAGGAGAAACTATGTACAAAAGACACATCTGATTAAAAAAACAGTTATCCAAAATATACAAAAAACACTTAAAACTGAACAATGAGAAAAAAAATTAAAAAATAAGCCAAGATCTTTAGCAGACACATCACCAAAGAAAATATACAGGTGGAAAATAAACATATGAAAAGATGCTTCACATCAATGTTATCAGAAAAATACAAATTAAAACAACAGTAAGATACCACTACATACTTCTTAGAATGCCAAAATGCAGAACACTGGCAACACCAAATGCTAATGAGAATGTGGAGCAGCAGGAATTTTTGTACATTGCTGATAGGAATGCAAAATGGAACAGACACTTTGGAAGACAGCTTGATGTTTTGTTACAAAATTAAATATACTCTAGCCTTGCAATCCAGCAGTTTTGTTCCTGGTTATTTAACTAAAGGAATTAAAAACTTATATGCACACAAATATTTGTACACAGATGTTTATAGCAGCTTTATTTATAATTGCCAAACTTGAAAACAACCAAGATGTTTTTCAGTAGGTATATGCATAATTAACTATGGTATAGCCAGATGATGGAATATTATTCAGTGCACAAAGAAGTGAGCCATGAAAAGACAAGTAGGAAATTTAAATGCATATAACTAAAGAAAAGAATTCAATTTGAAAAGGCTGCATACTCTATGATTCCAACTATATGACATTCTGGAGATGGCAGAAGTATGGAGATGATAGAAAGATCAGTGATTGCCAGGGATTAAGTGTATGTGTGGTGCGGGAATGAAAGATGGAGAAGAAGGAACACAGAGAATATTTAGGGCAATGAAGATACCCTGTATAACACGGTAATGGTGGATATATGTCTCCACCCTTTTTATATGTTATGCATTATATATTTTACTTTATACATACCACCAAGAGTGAGCCCTAATGTAAATCATGGCCCTTAGGAGATTATGATGTATAAGTTCATCAGCTGTAATAAATGCAACACTCTGGTTGGGGAGACCATTCATATATGGAGGCAGGGAGTATATGAGAAAACTCTGTACCTTAATTTATTTGTGAATATAAAATTCCTCTAAAAATAGAGGAATAAAATAAAATATATATAAAATAAAAAAATTTAAATGCACGACTGAGTTAAGTTCAGAAACAACAAAGAAGTATAAATCTACAGCAGTAAAAAATAATTGGAGATAGCATTTGACCTGGGACTATCTGCTTAACTGATGCTGAAGCTGAAGTTCCAATATTTTGGCTACCTGATGAGAAGAACTGACTTATTCCAAAAGACCCTGATGCTGGGAAAGATTGAAGGCAGGAGGAGAAGGGGACGACAGAGGATGAGATGGTTGGATGGCATCACCGACTCGATGGACATGAGTTTGAGCAAGTGCTGGGAGTTAGTGATGAACAGGGAAGCCTGGTGTGCTGTAGTTAATGGGGTTGCAAAGAGTCAGACAAGACTGAGTGAGCTGATCTGCTTATCAATGTGGATCGAATTTGGGTTTTATTAATAATAAGTCATGTGCATCAGGAACAAGAGACAAAGTCTAAAATAGGAGTATGTATAGCAAGATATCACATAGAAGAAAACTCGCATTGAACCCAGATCTACAAAGAGTGATACCCTCACAGAGTAAATGGGAAAACTCTACCACACATGAGAGTGTGACCATATGATCAAGTTTTGCTTCTGGATTTAGATAGAAGAGAAAAAAATACACCTACCCTGAAATGCCCTAATTGTAAGCCCGAGATCTACCTGTATGGCCCATAAAACTCCAAATCAACAATTTATAAAATCAGATATGTAAGGATTGCAGTACAGAAATTATGAGAAATAGAAGAGAAAATAACTACCTTCATACTTGAACAACTAGGGTATACTTTAAGAAATAGTAAATGGAAATGAAAATAAGAGATCAGGGAAAAAGCCAGAAACTGGCTAATCAGATTTGAAAATGAGCCAAATAGAAGCTCTAGAAATAATTTAACTTGAAAACTCAATAAATAAATCAAATAGTAAATTATGCCTAGCTGAAGAAAAAATGATGGACCTGGAAATTAAATCTAAAAAAGAACACAAATGTAGCACAGAAAGACGAAAGATGAAATAAAGTTAAAGAGATCTTAAAAATATATAAAGAACATGGTGAAAAGACCTTTTATGTTTCATTCTAAGGCCCAGAATGATTAAAGAGAACGAGAAAGTTATGGATTGACTTTTACTTATTTTGCTTATAACCTTTCAGCTTCCTGAATCTTATAATGTGTGACTGTCAATAATTCATGAAAATTATGTTTTTCATCTTTTAAAATATTGCTTATGTTGATAGTGGTCTTTCCTGGTGGCTCAGTTGGTAAAGAATCTGCCTGCTGCAATGAAAGAGACCTGAGCTTGATCCTTGGGTTGGGAAGATCCCTTGGAGAAGGGAAAAGCTACCCACTCCAGTATTTTTGCCTGGAGAATTCCATGGACAGAAGAGCCTGGCAGTCCGTAGGGTCACAAAGAGTCAGACATGACTGAGCAAATTTCAGTTATGATGATAGTAAATATTTTCAGTTTTTATTTGCTTAAAATGTTTTTCTATTTTTCCTTCCTTTTAAAAGAGTGTTTCACTGAGTTAGAGAATTTTAAATTTGCTAATTATTTCTTCTCAACATTTTGAAAATGTCATTTCAATATTTTTTCATAACTAGTATTGCTCTTGGGGCAGCTGTCAATCTAATCGGTTATACCTTTGCAGGTGTGCTGAATTTTATTTCCTCTGTTTTTTAAAGATATTTGAAACACAACTTTATTTTGATTCTAAATGAAAAGGAATGGGAATAACAGTAACAAACAAGACTCCACCACTGAATACTGTGATGTGACTGTAGTAAGGAGGAAACAACTCTTCCAAAGTAGCTCAATAAGCAGTTCTAAAAAATGAAGGTATTTTAGCTGTCACATTCACTCTGAAGCCCTTTCATCTCCTTTAGCATCCCAAAGATTAAGCGCATGTTCTATTTAGCTATACAATAATGTGGCAAATGCTGGACTGCCCATAAAACTAAACTTCTGACTCCAGGCTCCAGCTTCACTTTCTCACAAGTCATCATCTTCATTTGGGAGAGCTGTTTTCTGAGCAACCTCCAGCTCATGCTCATGTGCTGCCAAGACTGGGGCCATGACCATCTTTGGTGGGGCAAGAGCATGCATGGATATGAACTTCAAATTAGTGTCTCTGATCAGTTTTCTAGCAAGCCCGAGGAAGGGTTTTTCAAAGTTGTAGTTACTTTTGACAGAAATGTCATAGTACTGAAAATTCTTCTTTCAGTGGAAGACAGTTGACTTTGCTTTTATCTTTCCATCCTTAATATCCACTTTGCTTCCATACAACACAATGAGGATGTTTGCACATAGTCTTATCACATCACTATGCCAATTAGGCACATTCTTGCAGGTAACTCTCAATGTTACATCAAACATTATAATGGAATACTGAGCTTGGATATAATAGCCATCTCTTAGTTCACCAAATTTTACCTGACCAGTTGTAACCCATATATTGAAGTTAATAGGTCCTCTGATGGAATGGAACACAAGGAGATGAACTTCAGTACCCAAGGTAGCTATTGCATACATTTTTTCAAATTCACCAGTCTGATGCTGCTTCATGAATGTAGTTATTCCAGTACCACCATCATCAATCAATACAAGCTTGAGCTGAACTTGGGGTTCTCCTTGGGCAGCCTTTGTGATGTTACTTCCATACCCATCTCTCTTTCCTGTATGTTTAATATCATCTGTTTGGTATTCTACAGAAATTCAATAAAGAAATTTGGGGGAGGGAAATAATCCCACATATCCCAAAGATTCAAGAGGAATGATGAACAAAGAAAAAAAGTAAATATAATTAAAGCTAAAAATATATAAAATGTATAATTATTGGCATAGGAACCAAATAATTATTGGCAGACAGGGCAGGAGATGTTACGAACCCCACTCTTGCAGAGAGGCTTGGCAGATGCCTCCATAGCTAGAGCTTGCATAGGAACTTGGAATGTTAGGTACATGAATCAAGATAAATTGGAAGTGGTCAAACAGGAGATGGCAAGAGTGAACATCGACATTTTAGGAATCAGTGAACTAAAATGGCCAGAATGAGTGAATTTAATTCAGATGAACATTTTACCTACTACTGTGCACAAGAATCCTGTAGAAGAAATAGAATAGCCCTCATAGTAAACAAAAAAGTCCAAAATGCAGTACTTGGGTGCAATCTCAAAAACAACAGAATGATCTCTGTTCATTTCCAAGACAAACTATTCAATATCACAGTAATTCAAGTCTATTCCCCAATCACTAATGCTGAAGAAGCTGAAGTTGAATGGTTCTATGAAGACCTACAAGACCTCCTACTAAGGGGAGGAGCCAAGATGGCGGAGGAGTAGGACAGGGAGAACACTTTCTCTCCCACAAATTCATCAAAAGAGCATTTAAACGTCGAGTAAATTCCACAAAACAACTTCTGAATGCCGGCAGAGGACATCAGGCACCCAGAAAAGCAACCCAACTCTTCGAAAGGAGGTAGGAAAAAATATTAAAGACAAAAAAAGAGACAAAAGAGGGAGGGATGGAGTTCCGTCCCAGGAAGGGAGTCTTAAAAAGAGAGAAGTTTCCAAACACCAGGAAACCTTCTCACTGCCGAATCCGTGCCGAGCTTTGGAAGCACAGAGGGCAACATAACAGGGAGAAAAAATAAATAAACAATTAAAACTCGCAGATTGCGAGCCCTACGGTAACTCCCCCAGCGGAGAAGCAGCGCAGACGCCTGCACACGCCACTAGCAAGCAGGGGCTGGGCAGGGAGGTGCAGCGCAGGCTGAGAGTAAGAATCTGGCCTGAATACCCTGAGCGCTATCTGAGCAAAATAATTTGGGCTAGCAAACCAGACTGTGGGATATCTACCACGAGAAAAGCCAGCCCTAACCTAAGACACCGCCAGCCTGCGCACGGAACAAAGGACTGAACAGAGATAGCCGGCTGCAGACCATCCCCCTCCGGTGACAGGCAGCCAGAGCCGGAAGGGGGCAATCGCAGCCCCAGAGAGACATTATCTATAAAACTGTAAGCAGGCTTCTTTGCTAACTAAAACTTATTGGGGGTCTGGACGGTCAACATCTGCCTGAGAAGGTGCACCGGTTTTATACCCAGATAACCGAGTGGCGGGGAGGCGATAAGTCGCAGCATTGGCGCTCGCCAAACACCTCATCACCTGAGCTGCTCGGACCTGGGAAGAGCACAAAACACAGGCCCAACTGCGTCTGCGCCTCTGAGGACTACCCGAGTGCCTGAACCTGAGCGGCATAGACCTGGGAGTTGCATGCAACCCAGGGCCGGCCTCGGATTGTTCCCGGCGGAACAACCTAGAGCCCAAGCAGTGTGGGCAGGGAGGCTACACGCGCCGTGAGCGGGGGCAGACCCAGTGTGGCTGAGGCACTGCGAACGCACGCCGGTGTCATTTGTTTGCAGCATCCCTCCCTCCCTCCCCACAGCGCGACTGAACAAAGAGAAGAAATACAGCTCCACCCACCAGAACACCGACACAAGCTTCCCTAACCAGGAAACCTTGACAAGCCACCTGTACAAATCCACACACAGTGAGGAAACACCACAATAAGGAGAACTCCACAAACTGCCAGAATACAGAAAGGACACCCCAAACTCAAAAATTTAAACAAGATGAAGAGACAGAGGAATACCCAGCAGAGAAAGGAACAGGATAAATACCCACCAAACCAAACCAAAGAGGAAGAGATAGGGAATCTACCTGATAAAGAATTCTGAATAATGATAGTGAAATTGATCCAAAATCTTAAAATTAAAATGGAATCACAGATAAATAGCCTGGAGACGAGGATTGAGAAGATGCAAGAAAGGTTTAACAAGGACCTAAAAGAAATAAAAAAGAGTCAATATATAATGAATAATGCAATAAATGAGATCAAAAACACTCTGGAGGCAACAAATAGTAGAATAACAGAGGCAGAAGATAGGATTAGTGAATTAGAAGATAGAATGGTAGAAATAAATGAATCAGAGAGGATAAAAGAAAAACGAATTAAAAGAAATGAGGACAATCTCAGAGACCTCCAGGACAATATTAAATGCTACAACATTCGAATCATAGGGGTTCCAGAAGAAGAAGACAAAAAGAAAGACCATTAGAAAATACTTGAGGAGATAATAGTTGAAAACTTCCCTAAAATGGGGTAGGAAATAATCACCCAAGTCCAAGAAACCCAGAGAGTCCCAAACAGGATAAACCCAAGGAGAAACACCCCAAGACACATATTAATCAAATTAACAAAGATCAAACACAAAAAAACAAAGTTTAAAAGCAGCAAGGGAAAAACAACAAATAACACACAAGGGAATTCCCATAAGGATAACAGCTGATCTTTCAATAGAAACTCTTCAAGCCAGGAGGGAATGGCAAGACAAACTTAAAATGATGAAAGAAAATAACCTACAGCCCAGATTATTGTACCCAGCAAGGATCTCATTCAAGTATGAAGGAGAAATCAAAAGCTTTTCAGACAAGCAAAAGCTGAGAGAATTCTGCACCACCAAACCAGCTCTCCAACAAATTCTAAAGGATATTCTCTAGACAGGAAACACAAAAACAGTGTATAAACTCGAACCCAAAACAATAAAGTAAATGGCAACGGGATCATACTTATCAATAATTACCTTAAATGTAAATGGGTTGAATGCCCCAACCAAAAGACAAAGACTGGCTGAATGGATACAAAAACAAGACCCCTACATATGTTGTGTACAAGAGACCCACCTCAAGACAGGGGACACATACTGACTGAAAGTGAAGGCCTGGAAAAAGATTTTCCATGCAAATAGGGACCAAAAGAAAGCAGGAGTAGCAATACTCCTATCAGATAAAATAGACTTTAAAACAAAGGCTGTGAAAAGAGACAAAGAAGGTCACTACATAATGATTAAAGGATCAATCCAAGAAGAAGATATAACAATTATAAATATATATGCACCCAACATGGGAGCACCGCAGTATGTAAGACAAATGTTAACAAGTATGAAAGGAGAAATTAACAATAACACAATAATAGTGGGAGACTTTAATACCCCACTCACACCTATGGATAGATCAACTAAACAGAAGATTAACAAGGAAACACAAACGTTAAACGATACAATAGACCAGTTAGACCTAATTGATATCTATAGGACATTTCATCCCAAAACAATGAATTTCACCTTTTTCTCAAGCGCACATGGAACCTTCTCCAGGATAGATCACATCCTGGGCCATAAAGCTAGCCTTGGTAAATTCAAAAAAATAGAAATCATTCCAAGCATCTTTTCTGACCACAATGCAGTAAGATTAGATCTCAATTACAGGAGAAAAACTATTAAAAATTCCAACATATGGAGGCTGAACAACAAGCTGCTGAATAACCCACAAATCACAGAAGAAATAAAAAAAGAAATAAAAATTTTCATAGAAACGAATGAAAATGAAAACACAACAACCCAAAACCTGTGGGACACTGTAAAAGCAGTCCTAAGGGGAAAGTTCATAGCAATACAGGCACACCTCAAGAAACAAGAAAAAAGTCAAATAGATAACCTAACGGTACACCTAAAGCAACTAGAAAAGGAAGAAATGAAGCACCCCAGGGTTAGTAGAAGGAAAGAAATCTTAAAAATTAGAGCAGAAATAAATGCAAAAGAAACAAAAGAGACCATAGCAAAAATCAATAAAGACAAAAGCTGGTTCTTTGAAAGGATAAATAAAATTGACAAACCATTAGCCAGACTCATCAAGAAACAAAGGGAGAAAAATCAAATCAATAAAATTAGAAACAAAAATGGAGAGATCACAACAGACAACACAGAAAGACAAAGGATCATAATAGACTACTATCAACAATTATATGCTAATAAAATGGACAATGTGGAAGAAATGGACAAATTCTTAGAAAAGTACAACTTTCCAAAACTCGACCAGGAAGAAATAGAAAATCTTAACAGACCCATCACAAGCACAGAAATTGAAACTGTAATCAAAAATCTTCCACCAAACAAAAGCCCCGGTACAGACGGCTTCACAGCTGAATTCTACCAAAAATTTAGAGAAGAGCTAACACCTATCCTGCTCAAACTCTTCCAGAAAATTGCAGAGGAAGGTAAATTTCCAAACTCATTCTATGAGGCCACCATCACCCTAATACCAAAACCTGACAAAGATCCCACAAAAAAAGGAAACTACAGGCCAATATCACTGATGAACATAGATGCAAAAATCCTTAACAAAATTCTAGCAATCAGAATCCAACAACACATTAAAAAGATCATACACCATGACCAAGTGGGCTTTATCCCAGGGATGCAAGGATTCTTCAATATCCGCAAATCAATCAATGTAATACACCACATTAACAAATTGAAAAATAAAAACCATATGATTATCTCAATAGATGCAGAGAAAGCCTTTGACAAAATTCAACACCCATTTATGATAAAAACTCTCCAGAAAGCAGGAATAGAAGGAACATACCTCAACATAATAAAAGCTATATATGACAATCCCACAGCAAACATTATCCTCAATGGTGAAAAATTGAAAGCATTTCCTCTAAAGTCAGGAACAAGACAAGGGTGCCCACTTTCACCATTACTATTCAACATAGTTTTGGAAGTTTTGGCCACAGCAATCAGAGCAGAAAAAGAAACAAAAGGAATCCAAATTGGAAAAGAAGAAGTAAAACTCTCACTGTTTGCAGATGACATGATCCTCTACATAGAAAACCCTAAAGACTCCACCAGAAAATTACTAGAAATAATCAATGACTATAGTAAAGTTGCAGGATATAAAATCAACACACAGAAATCCCTTGCATTCCTATACACTAATAATGAGAAAACAGAAAGAGAAATTAAGGAAACAATTCCATTCACCATTGCAATGGAAAGAATAAAATACTTAGGAATATATCTACCTAAAGAAACTAAAGACCTATATATAGAAAACTATAAAACACTGGTGAAAGAAATCAAAGAGGACACTAACAGATGGAGAAATATACCATGTTCATGGATTGGAAGAATCAATATAGTGAAAATGAGTATACTACCCAAAGTAATTTATAGATTCAATGCAATCCCTATCAAGCTACCAACAGTATTCTTCACAGAGCTAGAACAAATAATTTCACAATTTGTATGGAAATACAAAAAACCTCGAATAGCCAAAGCAATCTTGAGAAAGAAAAATGGAACTGGAGGAATCAGCCTACCTGACTTCAGGCTCTACTACAAAGCCACAGTTATCAAGACAGTATGGTACTGGCACAAAGACAGAAATATAGATCCATGGAACAAAATAGAAAGCCCAGAGATAAATCCATGCACATATGGACACCTTATCTTTGACAAAGGAGGCAAGAATATACAATGGATTAAAGACAATCTCTTTAACAAGTGGTGCTGGGAAAACTGGTCAACCACTTGTAAAAGAATGAAACTAGAACACTTTCTAACACCATACACAAAAATTAACTCAAAATGGATTAAAGATCTAATTGTAAGACCAGAAACTATAAAACTCCTAGAGGAGAACATAGGCAAAACACTCTCTGACATATATTACAGCAGGATCCTTTATGACCCACCTCCCAGAATATTGGAAATAAAAGCAAAAATAAACAAATGGGACCTAATTAACCTTAAAAGCTTCTGCACATCAAAGGAAACTATCAGCAAGGTGAAAAGACAGCCTTCAGAATGGGAGAAAATAGTAGCAAATGAAGCAACTGACAAACAACTAATCTCAAAAATATACAAGCAATTCGTACAGCTCAACTCCAGAAAAATAAATGACCCAATCAAAAAATGGGCCAAAGAACTAAATAGACATTTCTCCAAAGAAGACATACAGGTGGCTAACAAACACATGACAAGATGCTCAACATCACTCATTATCAGAGAAATGCAAATCAAAACCACTATGAGGTACCATTTCACACCAGTCAGAATGGCTGCGATCCAAAAGTCTACAAATAATAAATGCTGGAGAGGGTGTGGAGAAAAGGGAACCCTCTTACACTGTTGGTGGGAATGCAACCTAGTACAGCCACTATGGAGAACAGTGTGGAGATTCCTTAAAAAACTGGAAATAGAACTGCCTTCTGATCCAGCAATCCCACTGCTGGGCATACACACTGAGGAAACCAGAAGGGAAAGAGACACGTGTACCCCAATGTTCATCGCAGCACTGTTTATAATAGCCAGGGCATGGAAGCAACCTAGATGCCCATCAGCAGATGAATGGATAAGAAAGCAGTGGTACATATACACAATGGAGTATTACTCAGCCATTAAAATGAATACATTTGAATCAGTTCTAACTAGAGCCTATTATACAGAGTGAAGTAAGCCAGAAGGAAAAACATCAATACAGTATACTAACGCATATATATGGAATTTAGAAAGATGGTAACAATAACCCGGTGTACGAGACAGCAAAAGAGACACTCATGTATAGAACAGTCTTATGGACTCTGTGGGAGAGGGAGAGGGTGGGAATATTTGGGAGAATGACATTGAAACACGTAAAATATCATGTAAGAAACGAGATGCCAGTCCAGGTTCAATGCATGATACTGGATGCTGGGGCTAGTGCACTGGGATGACCCAGAGGGATGGTATGGGGAGGGAGGAGGGAGGAGGGTTCAGGATGGGGAACACATGTATACCTGTGGCGGATTCATTTTGATATTTGGCAAAACTAATACAATTATATAAAGTTTAAAAATAAAATACAATTTAAAGACCTCCTACTAGCACCAAAAAAAACTAGTACCAAAAAAAAAAAAATAATAATAATAATAAATAAAATAAAAAGATGTTCTCTTCATTATAGGGGACTGGAATGTGAAAGTAGGAAGTCAAGAGATACCTGGAATAACAGGCAAGTTTGGCCTTGGAGTACAAAAGGAAGAAGGGCAAAAGCTAACAGAGTTTTGCCAAGAGAATGCACTGGTCATAGCAAACACCCTCTTCCAACAACACAAGAAGACTCTACACAAAGACCTCATCAAATAAATTCCAAAATCAGTTTCATTATGTTCTTTGCAGCCGAAATGGAGAAGCTCTATACAGTCAGCAAAAACAAGGCTGGGAGCTGACTGTGGCTCAGATCATGAACTCCTTATTGCAAAATTCAGACTTAAATTGAAGAAAGTGGGGAAAACCACTAGGCCATAGGTGTATGACCTAAATCAAATCCCTTACGATTATACAGTGGAAGTAACAAATAGATTTAAGAAATTAGATTTGATAGAGTGCCTGAAGAATTATGGATAGAGGTTTGTGACATTGTATAAGAGGACATGAATAAAACCATCCCCAAGGTAAAAAAAAAAAGGCAAAATGGTTGTCTAAGGAGGCCTTACAAATAGTTGAGAAAAGAAGAGAAGCTAAAGACAAAGGAGAAAAGAGGGATATACCCATCTTAATGCAGAGTCCCAAAGAAGAGCAAGGAGAGTTAAGAAAGCTTCCTCAGTGATCAATGCAAAGAAATAGAGGAAAACAATAGAATGGGAAAGACTAGAGATCTCCTCAAAAAAATTAGAGATACCAAGGGAACATACCGTGCAAAGATGGGCACCATAAAGGACAGAAACAGTATGGACCTAACAGAAGCAGAAATTAAGAAGAGGTGGCAAGAATACTCAGAAGAATTATACAAAAAAGATCTTAATGTCCCAGATAACCTTGATGGTGTGATGACTCACCTAGAGCCAGAGATCTTGGAGTGTAAAGTCAAGTGGCTTTAGGAAGCATCACTATGAAAAAAGCTCATGGAAGTGATGAAATTCCAGCTGAGCTATTTCAAATTCAAAAAGATGCTGCTGCCAAAGTACAGCATTCAATGTGCCAGCACATATGGAAAACCCAGCTGTGGCTACAGGACTGGAAAAGGTCAGTTTTCCTTCCAATTCTAAAGAAAGGCAATGCCAGAGGATGTTCAGACTGCCAAAAAATTTCACTCATTTCACATGCTAGCAAAGTAAGGCTCAAAATTCTCCAAGCTAGTTTTCAACAGTACATAAACCTAGAACCTCCAGATGTTCAAGCTGAATTTAGAAAAAGCAAAGGAATCAGAGCTCAAATTGGCAACATCTGTTGGATCATAGAAAAAGCAAAAGAATTCCAGAAAAACATCTCCTTCTGCTTCATTGATTACACTAAAGCCTTTGACTCTGTGGATCACAACAAACCATAAAAAAATCCTTAAAGAGATGGGAATATCAGACCACCTTACCTGCCTCCTGAGAAACCTATATGCAGGTCAAGAAGCAATAGTTAGAAACCAGATATGGAACAATGGACTGGTTCAAAAGTGGGAAAGGAGTACAACAAGGCTGTATATTGTCACCCTGTTTATTTAGCTTATATGCAGAGCACATCATGCAGAATGCTAGGCTGGATGAAGCACAAGCTGGAATCAATATTGCCAGGAGAAATATCAGTAACCTCAGATATGCAGATGATACCACCCTTTATGGCAGAAAGCAAAGAGGAACTAAACAGCTTCTTGATGAAAGGGAAAGAAGAGAGTGAAAAAGCTGGCTTAAAATTCAACATTTGAAAAACTAAGATCATGGCATCTGGTCCCATCACTTCATGACAAATAGTTGGGGAAACAATGGAAACAGTGAGAGACTATTTTTTTGGGTTCCAAGATCACTGCAGATGGCGACTGCAGCCATGAAATTAAAAGACGCTTGATCCTTGGAGGAATGCTATGACAAACCTAGACAATGTATTAAAAAAGCAGAGACAATGCTCTGCTTGCAAAGGTCCATCTAGTCAAAGCTATATTTTTTCCAGTAGTCATGTTTGAACGTGAGTGTTGGACAATAAAAAAGGTTGAATGCCAATGAATTGATGCCTTTGTGCTGTGGTGTTGGAGAAGACTCTTGAAAGTCCCTTGGACAGCAATGAGATCAAATCAGTCAATCCTAAAGGAAATCAGTCCTGAATATTCATTAGAAGAACTGAAGCTGAGACTCCAATACTTTGACCACCTGATGTGAGGAGCCGATTCATGCAAAAAGACCCTGATGTTGGGAAAGATTGAAGGCAGGAGGAGGAGGGGAGTACAGAGGATGAGATGGTTAAATGGTATCTCTGATTCAATGGACATGAGTTTGAGCAATCTCTAGGAGATGGTGAAGGACAAGGAAGCCTGGTGTGCTGCACTCCACAGGGTCACAAAGTGTCAGACACGACTGAGTGACTGAACAATAACAAATGATTTTTGGCATTTCATAAAACAAAGATAGAACTAAATTCTTATGCACCATTCTCTAATTATGATACAATTATGTTGAAAATAATGGTAAAATATAATTAAAATCATTTCAAACTTTTAGAAAGAGAAAAAGATAGGTTTATAAAAATGTGGAAATATATTTAAAACAGAAAAATAATATAAATATTGCCTGTCAGAATCTGTGGAGGTAAACTTACAACCTTAAATTATTAAAATAAAGTTGAAAATTGATGAAATAAGCATTTCAATAAGCATTTCTATTTAACAAATTAGAAAAAGAACAACACAATGACCTCAAAGTGAAATAAATTATATAATATAGGAAAAAGCAGACATACACAAAAATAGAAAACAATATAAAGAGTATAAACAAAAGATTGGAGTGATTAATACAATTGACAAACTCTAATGAAAAACAAAAAATATCACAATTGAAAAATAATAGGAATGAATAAATGAATAATAAAAACATCAGGGGAGGAGCTAAGATGGCGGAGGAGTAGGACGGGGAGAACACCTTCTCCCCAACAAATTCATTAAAAGAACATTTAAACACCGAGTAAATTCCACAAAACAACTTCTGAATGCTGGCAGAGGACATCAGGCACCCAGAAAAGCAACCCAAGTCTTCGAAAGGAGGTAGGAAAAAATATAAAAGACAAAAAAAGGGACAAAAGAGGGAGGGACGGAGTTCCATCCCGGAAAGGGAGTCTTAAGAAGAGAGAAGTTTCCAAACACCAGGAAACCTTCTCACTGCCGAATCTGTGCCGAGCCTTGGAAGTACAGAGGGCAACATAACAGGGAGGAAAAATAAATAAACAATTAAAACCCGCAGATTGCGAGCCCTATGGTAACTCCCCCAGAGGACTATGGTAACTCCCCCAGAGGAGAAGCAGCGCAGACGCCTGCACACGCCACTAGCAAGCGGGGGCTGGGCAGGGAGGTGCGGCACGGGCTGCATCGCTTAGAGTAAGGATCTGGCCTGAATACCCTGAGCGCTATCTGAGCAAAATAATTTGGGCTAGCAAACCAGACTGTGGGATATCTACCACGAGAAAAGCCAGCCCTAACCTAAGACACCGCCAGCCTGCACACGGAACAAAGGACTGAACAGAGATAGCCGGCTGCAGACCATCCCCCTCCGGTGACAGGCAGCCAGAGCCGGAAGGGGGCAATCGCAGCTCCAGAGAGACATTATCTATAAAACTGTAAGCAGGCTTCTTTGCTAACTAAACTTCTTGGGGGTCTGGACGGTCAACATCCACCTGAGAAGGTGCGACGGTTGTACACCTAGATAACTGAGCGGTGGGGAGGTGATAAGTCGCAGCAATCGTGCTTGCTAAACACCTCATCACCTGAGCTGCTCGGACCTGGGAAGGGCACAAAACACAGGCCCAACCGAGTCTGCGCCTCTGAGGACTACCTGAGTGCCTGAACCTGAGCGGCTTGGACCTGGGAGGTGCAAGCAGCCCAGGGCCAGCCACGAATGGTTCCCGGTGGAGCAACCTAGAGCCTGAGCAGTGTGGGCAGGGAGGCTATACACGCTGTGAGCGGGGGCAGACCCAGTGTGGCTGAGGCACTGCAAGCACACGCCAGTGTTATTTGTTTGAAGCGTCCCTCCCTCCCCACAGCGTGACTGAACAAATGAGCCTAAAAAAAAAAAAAAAAAGTGTCCACCACCGTCCCCTTTGTGTCAGGGTGGAAACCAGACACTGAAGAGACCAGCAAACAGAAGAAGCTATAACAGAGGGAACTGCCTTGGAAGCTACAGGCAATAGATTAAAACCCTGTGGTTAGTACCGACTACATAGGAAGGGGCCTATAGATCTTGAGAAATGTAAGTCAGACCAAGGAACTAGCCGAAAATAAGCTAACCCCACAATACCCACAACAAAACCAGAGAAAGTCCTAGATATGTTTTTACTATTTTTATGATCATTCTTTCTTTCTTTCTTTTTAATTAAAAAAAATTTTTAAGTCCTTTATTATTCCTTTTATTTTCACTTTTATAACCTATTACTTTGCAAAAAAAACCACAAAACCCTATTTTTTTAAAGCAAACTTCATATATATATTTTTTATAATTTTTGTGACCTTGTTTTTTTTTTTCTTCTTCTTTTCTTTAACATTGTATTTTTGAAATTCCAATCTCTAGATTTTTAATTTCAGCCTTTTGGTATTTGTTATCAATTTTGTACCTCTATTTTTTTTTTCATATTTTTTCTGACTTTTTTTCCCTCTCTCTTTCTTTCTCTTCTTCTTTTATATAACATTGGATATCTGAAATTCCAAACTGTACTCTAGATATTTAATTTACGCTTTTTGGTATTTGTTATCAATTTTGTACCTATATTTTCTTTATAATTTGTGCAACTTTGTTTGTTTGTTTTTCTCTCTTTCTTTTTCTTCTTCTTTTTTTTAACATTGTATTTTTGAAATTCCAAACTCTACTCTAGATTTTTAACTTTTGCTTTATGGTATTTGTTATCAATTTTGTAACTATATTTTCTTTATAATTTGTATGACTTTGTTTTTTTTTTTTTTTCTCTCTTTCTTTTCCTTCTTCTTTTCTTTAACATTGTATTTTTGAAAATCCAAACTCTACTCTAGATTTTTAATTTTTGCTTTTATGTATTTGTTACCAATTTTGTACCTTTAAGAACCCAATCTTCAGTACCCATTTTTCACTAGGGAGTGAGATTACTGGGTTGACTGCTCTCTCTCCCTTTGGACTCTCCTTTTTCTCCACCAGATCACCTGTGTCTCCTCCCTAACCCCTCTCTACTCTACCCAACTCTGTGAATTTCTGTGTGTTCCAGATGGTGGAGAACACTTAGGGAACTGATTACTGGCTGGATCTGTCTCCCTCCTTTTCATTCCCCCCTTTTATCCTCCTGGCCACCTGTCTCCTTCCTCCTTCTCTTCTCTGTATAACTCCATGAACATATCTGAGCAGTCCAGTTGTAGAGTGCACATAAGGAAGTGATTACTGGCTAGCCCACTCTCTCCTCTATTGATTCCACCTCATCTCATTCTGGTCACCTCTAACCCCCTCTTCCCTCTTCTCTTCTCCATGTAACGCTGTGAACCTCTCTGGGTGACCCTCACAGTGGAGAAACTTTTCATCTTTAACCTAGATGTTTTATCAATGGTGCTGTATAGAAGGAGAAGTTTTGAAACTACTGTAAAAATAAGACCGATAACTGGAAGCAGGAGGCTTAAGTCCAAACCCTGACTCCAGGCAACTCCTGACTCCAGGGAACATTAATTGACAGGAGCTCATCCAGTGCCTCCATACCTACACTGAAACCAAGCACCACACAAGGGCCAACAAGTTTCAGGGCAAGACATACCAAGCAAATTCTCTAGCAACACAGGAAAAAAGCCCTGAGCTCCAAGATACAGGCTGCCCAAAGTCACCTCAAAACCATAGACATCTCACAACTCACTACTGGACACTTCATTGCACTCCAGAGAGAAGAAATACAGCTCCACCCACCAGAACACCGATACAAGCTTCCCTAACCAAGAAACCTTGACAAGCCACTTGTACAAACCCACACACAGCGAGGAAACGCCACAATAAAGAGAACTCCACAAACTGCCAGAATATACAAAGGACACCCCAAACTCAGCAATTTAAACAAGATGAAGAGACAGAGGAATACCCAGCAGATAAAGGAACAGGATAAATGCCCACCAAACCAAACAAAAGAGGAAGAGATAGGGAATCTACCTGATAAAGAATTCCAAATAATGATAGTGAAATTGATCCAAAATCTTGAAATCAAAATGTAAACACAGATAAATAGCCTGGAGACGAGGATTGAGAAGATGCAAGAAAGGTTTAACAAGGACCTAGAAGAAATTAAAAAGAGCCAATATATAATGAATAATGCAATAAATGAAATCAAAAACACTCTGGAGGCAACAAATAGTAGAATAATAGAGGCAGAAGATAGGATTAGTGAATTAGAATGGTAGAAATAAATGAATCAGAGAGGAAAAAAGAAAAATGAATTAAAAGAAATGAGGACAATCTCAGAGACCTCCAGGACAATATTAAACGCTACATCATTCGAATCATAGGGGTCCCAGAAGAAGAAGACAAAAGAAAGATCATGAGAAAATACTTGAGGAGATAATAGCTGAAAACTTCCCTAAAATGGGGAAGGAAATAATCACTCAAGTCCAAGAAACCCAGAGAGTCCCAAACAGGATAAACCCAAGGAGAAACACCCCAAGACACATATTAATCAAATTAACAAAGATCAAACACAAAAAACAAATTTTAAAAGCAGCAAGGGAAAAACAACAAATAACACACAAGGGAATTCCCATAAGGATAACAGCTGATCTTTCAATAGAAATTCTTCAAGCCAGGAGGGAATGGCAAGACATACTTAAAGTGATGAAAGAAAATAACCTGAAGCCCAGATTACTGTACCCAGCAAGGATCTCATTCAAATATGAAGGAGAAATCAAAAGCTTTGCAGACAAGCAAAAGCTGAGAGAATTCAGCACCACCAAACCAGCTCTCCAACAAATACTAAAGGATATTCTCTAGACAGGAAACACAAAAACGGTGTATAAGTTCAAACCCAAAACAATAAAGTAAATGGCAATGGGATCATACTTATTAATAATTACCTTAAATGTAAATGGGTTGAATGCCCCAACCAAAAGACAAAGACTGGCTGAATGGATACAAAAACAAGACCCCTACATATGTTGTGTACAAGAGACCCACCTCAAGACAGGGGACACATACTGACTGAAAGTGAAGGCCTGGAAAAAGATTTTCCATGCAAATAGGGACCAAAAGAAAGCAGGAGTAGCAATACTCCTATCAGATAAAATAGACTTTAAAACAAAGGCTGTGAAAAGAGACAAAGACGGTCACTACATAATGATCAAAGGATCAACCCAAGAAGAAGATATAACAATTATAAATATATATGCACCCAACATGGGAGCGCCGCAATATGTAAGACAAATGCTAACAAGTATGAAAGGAGAAATTAACAATAACACAATAATAGTGGGAGACTTTAATACCCCACTCACACCTATGGATAGATCAACTAAACAGAAGATTAACAAGGAAGCACAAACTTTAAATGATGCAATAGACCAGTTAGACCTAATTGATATCTATAGGACATTTCATCCCAAAACAATGAAATTCACCTTTTTCTCAAGTGCACATGGAAACTTCTCCAGGATAGATCACATCCTAGGCCATAAATCTAGCCTTGGTAAATTCAAAAAAATAGAAATCATTCCAAGCATCTTTTCTGACCACAATGCAGTAAGATTAGATCTCAATTACAGGAGAAAAACTATTAAAAATTCCAACATATGGAGGCTGAACAACAAGCTGCTGAATAACCCACAAATCACAGAAGAAATAAAAAAAGAAATAAAAATTTTCATAGAAACGAATGAAAATGAAAACACAACAACCCAAAACCTGTGGGACACTGTAAAAGCAGTCCTAAGGGGAAAGTTCATAGCAATACAGGCACACCTCAAGAAACAAGAAAAAAGTCAAATAAATAACCTAACTGTACACCTAAAGCAACTAGAAAAGGAAGAAATGAAGCACCCCAGGGTTAGTAGAAGGAAAGAAAGCTTAAAAATTAGGGCAGAAATAAATGCTATAGAAACAAAAGACACCATAGCAAAAATCAATAAAGACAAAAGCTGGTTCTTTGAAAGGATAAATAAAATTGACAAACCATTAGCCAGACTCATCAAGAAACAAAGGGAGAAAAATCAAATCAATAAAGTTAGAAATGAAAATGGAGAGATCACAACAGACAACACAGAAATACAAAGGATCGTAAGAGACTACTATCAACAATTATATGCCAATAAAATGGACAATGTGGAAGAAATGGACAAATTCTTAGAAAAGTACAACTTTCCAAAATTGAACCAGGAAGAAATAGAAAATCTTAACAGACCCATCACAAGCACGGAAATTGAAACTGTAATAAAAAATCTTCCAGCAAACAAAAGCCCAGGTCCAGACGGCTTCACAGCTGAATTCTACCAAAAATTTAGAGAAGACCTAACACCTATCCTACTCAAACTCTTCCAGAAAATTGCAGAGGAAGGTAAACTTCCACACTCATTTATGAGGCCACCATCACCCTAATGCCAAAACCTAACAAAGATCCCACAAAAAAAGAAAACTACAGGCCAATATCACTGATGAACATAGATGCAAAAATCCTTAACAAAATTCTAGCATTAAGAATCCAACAATGCATTAAAAAGATCATACACCATGACCAAGTGGGCTTTATCCCAGGGATGCAAGGATTCTTCAATATCCGCAAATCAATCAATGTAATACACCACATTAACAAATTGAAAAATAAAAAACATATGATTATCTAAATAGATGCAGAGGAAGCCTTGACAAAATTCAACATCCATTTATGATAAAAACTCTCCAGAAGCAGGAATAGAAGGAACATCAGATCAGATCAGTCGCTCAGTCGTGTCCGACTCTTTGCGACCCCATGAATCGCAGCACGCCAGGCCTCCCTGTCCATCACCAACTCCCGGAGTTCACTCAGACTCACGGCCATCGAGTCAGTGATGCCATCCAGCCATCTCATCCTCTGTCATCCCCTTCTCCTCCTGCCCCCAATCTCTCCCAGCATCAGAGTCTTTTCCAACGAGTCAACTCTTTGCATGAGGTGGCCAAAGTACTGGAGTTTCAGCTTTAGCATCATTCCTTCCAAAGAAACCCCAGGGCTGATCTCCTTCAGAATGGCCTGGTTGGATCTCCTTGCAGTCCAAGGGACTCTCAAGAGTCTTCTCCAACACCACAGTTCAAAAGCATCCATTCTTCAGCGCTCAGCCTTTCTCACAGTCCAACTCTCACATCCATACAGGAAAAACCATAGCCTTGACTAGATGAACCTTTGTTGGCAAAGTAATGTCTCTGCTTTTGACTATGCTATCTAGGTTGGTCATAACTTTCCTTCCAAGGAGTAAGCATCTTTTAATTTCATGGCTGCAGTCACCATCTACAGTGATTTTGGAGCCCAGAAAAATAAATCTGACACTGTTTCCACTGTTTCCCCATCTATTTCCCATGAAGTGATGGGACCGGATGCCATGATCTTCGTTTTCTGAATGTTGAGCTTTAAGCCAACTTTTTCACTCTCCACTTTCACTTTCATCAAGAGGCTTTTGAGTTCCTCTTCACTTTCTGCCATATGGGTGGTGTCATCTGCATACCTGAGGTTTCTGATATTTCTCCTGGCAATCTTGATTCCAGCTTGTGTTTCTTCCACTCCAGCTTTTCTCATGATGTACTCTGCATATAAGTTAAATAAACAGGGTGACACTATACAGCCCTGACGTACTCCTTTTCCTATTTGGAACCAGTCTGTTGTTCCATGTCCAGTTCTAACAATTGCTTCCTGACCTGCATACAAATTTCTCAAGAGGCAGATCAGGTGGTCTGGTATTCCCATCTGTTTCAGAATTTTCCACAGTTTATTGTGATCCACACAAAGGTTTTGGCATAATCAGTAAAGCAGAAATAGATGTGTTTCTGGAACTCTCTTGCTTTTTCCATGATCCAGCGCATGTTGGCAATTTGATCTCTGGTTCCTCTTCCTTTTCTAAGCAGCTTGAACATCAGGAAGTTCACGGTTCACATATTGCTGAAGCCTGGCTTGGAGAATTTTGAGCATTACTTTACCAGCATGTGAGATGAGTGCAATTGTGCAGTAGTTTGAGCATTCTTTGGCATTGCCTTCTTTGGCATTGGAATGAAAACTGATCTTTTCCAGTCCTGTGGCCACTGCTGAGTTTTCCAAATTTGCTGGCATATTGAGTGCAGCACTTTCACAGCATCATCTTTCAGGATTTGGAATAGCTCAATTGAAATTCCATCACCTCCACTAGCTTTGTTCTTAGTGATGCTTTCTAAGGCCCACTTGACTTCACATTCCAGGGTGTCTGGCTCTAGGTCAGTGATCACACCATCGTGATTATCTGGGTTGTGAAGATCTTTTTTGTACAGTTCTTCTGTGTATTCTTGCCATCTCTTCTTAATATTTTCTGCTTCTGTTAGGTCCATACTATTTCTGTCCTTTATCGAGCCCATCTTTGCATGAAATGTTCCTTTGGTATCTCTGATTTTCTTGAAGAGATCCCTAGTCTTTCCCATTCTGTTGTTTTCCTCTATTTCTTTGCATTGATCGCTGAAGAAGGCTTTCTTATCTTTTCTTGCTATTCTTTGGAACTCTGCATTCAGATGTTTATATCTTTCCTTTTCTCCTTTGCTTTTCACTTCTCTTCTTTTCACAGCTATTTGTAAGGCCTCCCCAGACAGCCATTTTGCTTTTTTGCATTTCTTTTCCATAGGAATGGTCTTGATCCCTGTCTCCTGTACAATGTCACGAACCTCATTCCATAGTTCATCAGGCACTCTATCTATCAGATCTAGGCCCTTAAATCTATTTCTCACTTCCACTGTACATACCTCAACATAATAAAAGTTATATATGACAATCCCACAGCAAACATTATCCTCAATGGTGAAAAATTGAAAGCCTTTCCTCTAAAGTCAGGAACAAGACAAGGGTGCCCATTTTCACCATTACTATTCAATATAGGTTTGGAAGTTTTGGCTACAGCAATCAGAGCATAAGAAGAAATAAAAGGAATCCAAAATGGAAAAGAAGAAGTAAAACTCTCACTGTTTGCCAATGACATGATCCTCTACATAGAAAACCCTAAAGACTCCACCAGAAAATTACTACAACTAATCAATGATTATAGTAAAGTTGCAGGATATAAAATCAACACACAGAAATCCCTTGCATTCCTATACACTAACAATGAGAAAACAGAAAGAGAAATTAAGGAAACAGTTCCATTCACCATTGCAACGGAAAGAATAAAATACTTAGGAGTATATCTACCGAAAGAAACTAAAGACCTATGAATAGAAAACTATAAAACACTGGTGAAAGAAATCAAAGAGGACACTAATAGATGGAGAAATATACCATGTTCATGGATTGGAAGAATCAATATAGTGAAAATGAGTATACTACCCAAAGCAATTTATAGATTCAATGCAATCCCTGTCAGCTACCAACAGTATTTTTCACAGAGCTAGAGCAAATAATTTCACAAAATGTATGGAAATACAAAAAACCTCGAATAACCAAAGCTATCTTGAGAAAGAATGGAACTGGAGGAATCAACCCACCTGACTTCAGGCTCTACTACAAAGCCACAGTCATCAAGACAGTATGGTACTGTCACAAAGACAGAAATATAGATCCATGGAACAAAATAGAAAGCCCAGAGATAAATCCATGCACATATGGACACCTTATCTTTGACAAAGGAGGCAAGAATATACAATGGATTAAAGACAATCTCTTTAACAAGTGGTGCTGGGAAAACTGGTCAACCACTTGTAAAAGAATGAAACTAGAGCACTTTCTAACACCATACACAAAAATAAACTCAAAATCGATTAAAGATCTAAACGTAAGACCAGAAACTATAAAACTGCTAGAGGATAATATACGCAAAACACTCTCTGACATACATCACAGCAGGATCCTCTATGACCCACCTCCCAGAATATTGGAAATAAAAGCAAAAATAAACAAATGGGACCTAATTAAACTTAAAAGCTTCTGCATAACAAAGGAAACTATTAGCAAGGTGAAAAGACAGCCTTCAGAATGGGAGAAAATAGTAGCAAATGAAGCAACTGACAAACAACTAATCTCAAAAATATACAAGCAACTCCTACAGCTCAATTCCAGAAAAATAAATGACCCAATCGAAAAATGGGCCAAAGAACTAAATAGACATTTCAAAGGCTTTCTCTGCATCTATTGAGATAATCATATGGTTTTTATTTTTCAATTTGTTAATGTAGTATATTACATTGATTGTTTTGCGGATATTGAAGAATCCTTGCATCCCTGGGATAAAGTCCACTTGGTCATGGTGTATGATCTTTTTAATGTGTTGTTGGACTCTTAATGCTAGAATTTTGTTAAGGATTTTTGCATCTATGTTCATCAGTGGTATCGGCCTGTAGTTTTCTTTCTTTGTGGCATCTTTGTCAGGTTTTGGTATTTGGGTGATGGTGGCCTAATAGAATGAGTTTGGAAGTTTACCTTCTTCTGCAATTTTCTGGAAGAGTTTGAGCAGGATAGGTGTTACCTCTTCTCTAAATTTTTGGTAGAATTCAGCTGTGAAGCCGTCTGGACCTGGGCTTTTGTTTGCTTGAAGATTTTTGATTACAGTTTCAATTTCTGTGCTTGTGATGGGTCTGTTAAGATTTTCTATTTCTTCCTGGTCGAGTTTTGGAAAGTTGTACTTTTCTAAGAATTTGTCCATTTCTTCCACATTGTCCATTTTATTGCCATGTAATTGCTGATAGTAGTCTCTTATGATCCTTTGTATTTCTGTGTTGTCTGTTGTGATCTCCCCATTTTCGTTTCTAATTTTATTGATTTGATTTTTCTCCCTTTGTTTCTTGATGAGTCTGTCTAATGGTTTGTCGATTTTATTTATCCTTTCAAAGAACGAGCTTTTGGCTTTGTTGATTTTTGCTATGGTCTCTCTTGTTTCTTTTGTAGTTATTTCTGCCCTAATTTTTAAAATTTCTTTCCTTCTACTAACCCTGGGGTTCTTCATTTCTTCCTTTTCTAGTTGCTTTCGGTGTAGAGTTAGGTTATTTATTTGACTTTTTTCTTGTTTCTTGAGGTATGCCTGTATTGCCATGAACTTTCAAACTTAAAAGCTTCTGCACAACAAGGGAAACGATAAGCAAAGTGAAAAAACAGCCTTCAGAATGGGAGAAAATAATAGCAAATGAAGCAACAGACAAACAACTAATCTCAAAAATATACAAGCAACTCCTACAGCTGAATTCCAGAAAAATAAATGACCCAATCGAAAAATGGGCCAAAGAACTAAATAGACATTTCTCTAAAGAAGACATACAGGTGGCTAACAAACACATGACAAGATGCTCAACATCACTCATTATCAGAGAAATGCAAATCAAAACCACTATGAGGTACCATTTCACGCCAGTCAGAATGGCTGCGATCCAAAAGTCTACAAGCAAAACATGCTGGAGAGGGTGTGGAGAAAAGGGAACCCTCTTACACTGTTGGTGGGAATGCAAACTAGTACAGCCACTATGGAGGACAGTGTGGAGATTCCTTAAAAAACTGGAAATAGAACTGCCTTATGATCCAGCAATCCCACTGCTGGGCATACACACTGAGGAAACCAGAAAGGAAAGAGACACATGTACCCCAATGTTCATCACAGCACTGTTTATAATAGCCAGGACATGGAAACAACCTAGATGTCCATCAGCAGATGAATGGATAAGAAAGCTGTGGTACATATACACAATGGAGTATTACTCAGCCATTAAAAAGAATACATTTGAATCAATTCTAATGAGGTGGATGAAACTGGAGCCTATTATACAGAGTGAAGTAAGCCAGAAAGAAAAACACCAATACAGTATACTAACGCATATATATGGAATTTAGAAAGATGGTAACAATAACCCTGTATACGAGACAGCAAAAGAGACACTGATGTATAGAGCAGTCTTTTAGACTCTGTGGGAGAGGGAGAGGGTGGGATGATTTGGGAGAATGGCATTGAAATATGTATAATATCATATATGAAATGAGTCGCCTGTCCAGGTTCGATGCATCCTACTGGATGCTTGGGGCTGATGCACTGGGACGACCCAGAGTGATGGTATGGGGAGGGAGGAGGGAGGAGGATTCAGGATGGGGAACACATGTATACCTGTGGCAGATACATTTTGACATATGGCAAAACAAATACAATATTGTAAAGTTAAATAAAATTAAGTTAAAAAAAAAAAAAAAGAATGGACTGGTTGGATCTCCTTGCAGTCCAAGGGACTCTCAGGAGTCTTCTCCAACACCACAGTTTAAAAGCATCAATTCTTCAGCGCTCAGCCTTCTTTACAGTCCAACTCTCACATCCATACATGACCACAGGAAAAACCATAGCCTTGACTAGATGGACCTTTGTTGGAAAAGTAATGTCTCTGCTTTTGAATATGTTATCTAGGTTGGTCATAACTTTCCTTCCAAGGAGTAAGCGTCTTTTAATTTCATGGCTGCAGTCACCATCTGCAGTGATTTTGGAGCCCAGAAAAATAAAGTCTGACACTGTTTCCCCATCTATTTCCCATGAAGTGATGGGACCGGATGCCATGATCTTCGTTTTCTGAATGTTGAGCTTTAAGCCAACTTTTTCACTCTCCACTTTCACTTTCATCAAGAGGCTTTTTAGTTCCTCTTCACTTTCTGCCATAAGGGTGGTGTCATCTGCATATCTGAGGTTATTGATATTTCTCCTGGTAATTTTGATTCCAGCTTGTGTTTCTTCCAGTCCAGCGTTTCTCATGATGTACTCTGAAAATAAGTTAAATAAACAGGGTGACAATATACAGCCTTGACGTACTCCTTTTCCTATTTGGAACCAGACTGTTGTTCCATGTCCAGTTCTAACTGGTGCTTCCTGACCTGCATACAAATTTCTCAAGAGGCAGATCAGGTGGTCTGGTATTCCCATCTCTTTCTGAATTTTCCACAGTTTATTGTGATCCACACAGTCAAAGGCTTTGGCATAGTCAATAAAGCAGAAATAAATGTTTTTCTGGAACTCTCCTGCTTTTTCCATGATCCAGCAGATGTTGGCAATTTGATCTCTGGTTCCTCTTCCTTTTCTAAAACCAGCTTGAACATCAGGAAGTTCATGGTTCACATATTGCTGAAGCCTGGCATGGAGAAATTTGAGCATTACTTTACTAGCGTGTGAGATGAGTGCAATTGTGCGGTAGTTTGAGCATTCAGACTTAAATTGAAGAAAGTAGGGAAAATCACTAGACCATTCAGGTATGACCTAAATCAAATCCCTTATGATTATACAGTGGAAGTGAGAAATAGATTTAAGGGCCTAGATCTGATAGATAGAGTGCCTGATGAACTATGGAATGAGGTTTGTGACATTGTACAGGAGACAGGGATCAAGACCATCCCCATGGAAAAGAAATGCAAAAAAGCAAAATGGCTGTCTGGGGAGGCCTTACAAATAGCTGTGAAAAGAAGAGAAGCAAAAAGCAAAGAAGAAAAGGAAAGATATAAACATCTGAATGCAGAGTTCCAAAGAATAGCAAGAAGAGATAAGAAAGCCTTCTTCAGCAATCAATGCAAAGAAATAGAGGAAAACAAAAGAATGTGATGGACTAGAGATCTCTTCAAGAAAATCAGAGATACCAAAGGAACATTTCATGCAAAGATGGGCTCGATAAAGGACAGAAATGGTATGGACCTAACATAAGCAGAAGATATTAAGAAGAGATGGCAAGAATACACAGAAGAACTGTACAAAAAGATCTTCACGACCCAGATAATCACGATGGTGTGATCACTGACCTAGAGCCAGACATCCTGGAATGTGAAGTCAAGTGGGCCTTAGAAAGCATCACTACAAACAAAGCTAGTGGAGGTGATGGCATTCCAGTTGAGCTATTCCAAATCCTGAAAGATGATGCTGTGAAAGTGCTGCACTCAATATGCCAGCAAATTTGGAAAACTCAGCAGTGGCCACAGGACTGGAAAAGGTCAGTTTTCATTCCAATCCCCAAAAAAGGCAATGCTGGATCATACGTAGTTCTATTTTTAATTTTTTTAGGAATATTCTCTGTTTATTCGTTTTTCTTTTCAGCTTCAGTGATTTTCACTTCTCTCTCTTCCATCAGGCTGATTTGATCCTCTGATTCATCTAATCTACTGTTGATTCCTTCTACTGTGTTTTTCACTTCAGTTATTGTATTTTTATCTGTCTGTTCTTTATATTTTCTTACTCTTTGTTAAAAGTTTCTAATTTCTCACTCTGTTATACTTTTCTGCCAAGGTTTTTTTTTTTTTTTTTTTTAATATCTTCACAATCACCACCTTGGTCTATCAAGGTTTCTAGACTGCCTAACTTCATGTCATTAGTTCTTTTTCTGGGGTTTTATCTTGTTCCTTCGTTTGAGACATATTCTTCTGTCACCTCCTTCTGCCTAATTTATTGGGTTTTCCCCCTATATATTTGGTAGGTTGGTTATGTTTCCTGACCTTGGGGAAGTGGCTTTTTGTAGGTGGCATCCTATGTGTCCCAACAGCATACTTCCTTCTGGTCATCAGAGCTATAATCTCAAAGGATACTCCCTACTGGGGTTGCATGAGTCTGTCGTGGCAGGTTGACTACTGTAGGCAGTTCATTAGGTATGGCTGGCTTTGTCCCTTTGGTCGCCAGGCCCTGCCTTGTGTAAAAGCTACTGGTTACTGATGTGTTGGGCAGGATCCCAAGACTGCTGGTTTAGAAGTTTCAGGGGTCCCAGGGTTATTGCTGGCCCACTGGTGGGCAGACCCAGGTTCTGGTGTGGTTGCAATGCTGGGGGTCACAGATATAGTGTCTGCCTGCTTGTGCTTAGGGCTAGTTCCTGAGGCCACTGGTTATGGTTATGGTGTCTATTATGTCCCAAAGCTGGTGTTGGCCTTTGCAATTGAACACTGGGGTGGTGCTGAGAACCCAGGGTGTCTCAGAGCTGGGGTTGGACTGTTGGTGGGTGGACCTGGAGCTCCAGAAGGTCCTGACCCTTGTGTTGGCCTGCTCTTTGGTGGAGCTGGGTTCTGGCAGGTCCTGGAGCCAATGTAAGCTCATTGGTGATTGGAGCCCTGTTCCAGGGTCTCTTGCTGCAGGGCTCTGGGAGTTCTGGAGCTGGTGTCAGCCAACCAGTGGATAAGGCTAGATTCTGGCATGGCTGACTGAGGGTCCCCAGGTGTCCCAGAGTTGGTGAGTCCTGGAATTGGTGTTAGCCCACTGGTGGGTGGAGCTGAGTCCCAAGGGTCTACAGGTTAGTGCCAGGTCACTGGTGGATGAATATGGTCTTGGGGCTAGTGTCAGGTCACTGGTATGCAGGGCTGGGTCTCAATACAGCTCTTAAAAGTACCAGGTCTGGTAGGTGGGCCTGAGATGTCCCAGCACTCATGCCCCACAGGCAAGTGAGAGGGTCCGGCACTAGTGAACTAGAGGAATAATTCCACAAATGGCACTTGGCAGCACCAATGTTCATGTGGTAGAACAAGCTCCCCAAAATGGCTGCTGCCAGTATCCTTTGCCTCTTACCTCTCCAGAAGGCTTTCCAAGATCAGCAGTGGGTCTGATCCAGACTTCTTTCAAATTACTTCTTCAGCCCTGTGTCCTGGAGTGTGTGAGATTTTGTGTGTGCCCTTTCCCAAAGCTCTCTGGCTCTTCTAAAAATAAGTCCCACTGGCCTTAAAAGACAAACATTCTAGGTTTTCATCTCCTCAGCGCAAGACTCCATGGCTGGGGAGCCCAGTAAAGGGCTTGAACTCCTCACTCTTTGGGGAGAATCTCTGCAGTTGTAATTATCCTCATATTTGTGCGTTGCCCACTTGAGTGTATACATCTTAACCATACCATGCCTCCACACCTCCTACCATCTTGTTGTGGTTCCTTTTAAAAAATCTTTACTTGCAGAAAGCCTTTTCTACTAGTATTCCAGTTTTTCTCATCAGTAGTTGCTCTGGAGGTGAAATTTTGGTGTGCCCATGGAGGGGATCTTCACACTCCACCATCTTGGCCATTTCTCCCAATGACTCTTCTTTTCAACATTGTCCTAAAGATCCTAGCAGCTGCAATCTGGCCAGAAAAAATAAATAAAATGTATCAAAGTTGGCAAGAAAGAAATAAAACTGTTATTATTTGAAAATGACTGTCACTATTGAAAACAAAATAATCTTTGGAAAAATTATTAGTATTAACATGACTGTCAGCTAGAAATCATCATTGAGAAGTCAATCACATCTCCACATACCAGTAACAGATAAAGTTTTACTAAAGAGAAAGAATGATTTGATTACCAATCTCAGAGAAAATCCCACAATTCAGTTCAGTTCAGTTCACTCGCTCAGTTGTGTCCGACTCTTTGTGATCCCATGAATCGCAGCACGCCAGGCCTCCCTGTCCATCACCAACTCCTGAAGTTCACCCAGACTCATGTCCATCGAGTCAGTGATGCCATCCAGCCATCTCATCCTCTTTCATCCCCTTCTCCTCCTGCCCCCAATCCCTCCCAGCATCAGTCTTTTCCAATGAGTCAACTCTTCGCATGAGGTGGACAAAGTACTGGACTTTCAGCTTCAGCATCTTTCCTTCCAAAGAAATCCCAGGGCTGATCTCCTTCAGAATGGACTGGTTGGATCTCCTTGCAGTCCAAGGGACTCTCAAGAGTTTTCCCCAACACCACAGTTCAAAAGCATCAATTCTTCGGCGCTCAGCCTTCTTCACAGTCCAACTCTCACATCCATACATGATCACTGGAAAAACCATAGCCTTGACTAGATGGGCCTTAGTTGGCAAAAGTAATGTCTCTGCTTTTCGATATGCTATCTAAGTTGGTCATAACTTTCCTTCCAAGGAGTAAGCGTATTTTAATTTCATGGCTGCAGTCACCATCTGCAGTGATTTTGGAGCCCAGAAAAATAAAGTCTGACACTGTTTCCACTGTTTCCCCATCTATTTCCCATGAAGTGATGGGACCGGATGCCATGATCTTCGTTTTCTGAATGTTGAGCTTTAAGCCAACTTTTTCACTCTCCACTTTCACTTTCATCAAGAGGCTTTTGAGTTCCTCTTAACTTTCTGCCATAAGGGTGGTGTCATCTGCATATCTGAGGTTATTGATATTTCTCCCGGCAATCTTGATTCCAGCTTGTGTTTCTTCCAGTCCAACGTTTCTCATGATGTACTCTGCATCTAAGGTAAATAAGCAGGGTGACAATATACAGCCTTGATGTACTGCTTTTCATTAGTAGACATTTAATCTGTGCTGGAGATGGCACTGGAAGAAAGTGAAGAAAGGACCAACTTTCTCATAAATGGCATTTGGAAAAATATGAATAAGATAAATAGGAAAATGGGCTCCAGCTTCAGTACTAAAAAACATAGTAAATTTAGGCACAGTAAAGATCTAAATATAAAAGGCAAAATTATAAACATTTTAGAAGTTATATAGGAGACAGTACTTAGGATCTCAGGGAAGAATTTCTTAAATAAGAATTTAAAAACATACTAACTATAAAAAGGTAAATATTGATAATTTTGACTACATTAAAAATAGAACTTCTCTCTCAAAACACAGAATCAGTGAATCTGTAGTTGTCTCAAAACAAAATGTTTTTTTAAAAGTTGCCTAGTTAAATTCAAACACATTATCAAAAACGTAAAGATAAGCAAAAACCTAGGAAAAGTGACTTGCTCACATAAAGGTGACAATGAATTAGGATACCATTTTCCAATAGTAGAAATACATAATGTATTCCTATTCGGTTCAGTTCAGTTCAGTTGCTCAGTTATGTCCTACTCTTTGAGACCCCATGGACTGCAGCATGCCAGGCTTCCCTGTCCATCACCAACTCCTGGAGTTTACTCAAACTCATGTCCATTGAGTTTGCTCAAACTCATGTCCATTGAGTTGGTAATGCCATCCAGCCATCTCATCCTCTGTCGTTCCCTTCTCCTCCTGCCCCCAATCCCTCCCAGCATCAGAGTCTTTTCCAATGAGTCAGTTATTCGCATCAGGTGGACAAAGTATTGGAGTTTCAGCTTCAGCATCAGTACTTCAAATGAATATTCAGGACTGATTTCCTTTAGGATGGACTGGTTGGATCTCCTTGCAGTCCAAGGGACTCTCAAGAGTCTTCTTCAACACCACAGTTCAAAAGCATCAATTCTTCATCACTCAGATAATCCAACTCTCACATCCATACACGACTACTGGAAAAACCATAGCCTTGACCAGATGGAACTTTGTTGGCAAAGTAATGTCTCTGCTTTTTAATATGCTGTCTAGGTTGGTCATAACTTTCCTTCCAAGGAGTAAGCATCTTTTAATTTCATGGCTGCAGTCACCATCTGCAGTGATTTTGGAGCCCCCCCAAAACAGTCTGTCACTGTTTTCACTGTTTTCCCTTCTATTTGCCATGAAGTGATAGGACCAGATTCCATGATCTTAGTTTTCTGAATGTTGAGCTTTAAGCCAACTTTTTCACTCTCTTCTTTCATTTTCATCAAGAGGGTCTTTAGCTCTTCACTTTCTGCCATCAGGGTGGTGTCATCTGCATATCTGAGGTTATTTATATTTCTCCAGGGGAATCTTGATTCCAGTGTGTGCTTCATCCAGCCCAGCGTTTCTCATGATGTACTCTGAATATAAGTTAAATAAGCAGCGTGACAATATACAGCCTTAACATACTCCTTTTCCAAAATGGAACCAGTCTGTTGTTCCATGTCCAGTTCTAACTGTTGCTTCTTGACCCAAATACAGATTTCTCTAGAGGCAAGTAAGGTGGTTTGGTATTCCCATCTCTTGAAGAATTTTCCATAGTTTGTGGTGATCCACACAGTCAAAGGCTTTGGAATAGTCAATAAAGCAGAAGTAGATGTTTTTCTGAAACTCTCTTGCTTTTTCAGTGATCTAACAGATATTGGCAATTTGATCTCTGGTTCCTATGCCTTTTCTAAAGCCATTTTGAACATCTGAATGTTCATGGTTCACGTATTGCTGAAGTCTGGCTTGGAGAATTTTGAGTGTTACTTAACTAGCGTGTGTGATGAGTGCAACTGTGTGGTAGTTTGAGCATTCTTTGGCATTGCCTTTCTTTGGCCTTGGAATGAAAACTGACCTTTCCAGTCCTGTGGCCACTGCTGGGTTTTCCAAATGTGCTGGCATATTAAGCCAGAACATGGTACATATAAAGATGATTAAAAGATTTGAAAGCCTGAAATAGTCTTAGTTTGGAAACATTTCAAATATCAATGAAGAGTACAATAGATAAATTGTGGTACCCTAGGATGTTAAACAGGGAAATATAAAAATTAACCTTTACCTTGGATATAATGTAAATGTTTCAATGCAATGATGCCAAATAAAAAATTTTAAATATAGTGGAATATAAGCAATTTTATTTTAACAAACATTTTAACATGTAATTACCATGTTAGACTAGGCATTTTATGATTATTGATTCATTTAATCCTCTAAACAATTCAACAATATAACCTTTATTGTTGGCTTCAGTTTACAGATGCTGAAACTGAGGCATAGAAAGATTAAGTAACTATTCAATGTCACATATCTAGTCATGGAAATGGGCAATGTGGTTCCAGGGTCTAGAGTATCATTCCATTCATGTAAAATTCAAAAGCAGGTACAGCTAAATAGAGTATTGTATATATACAATATATACATATGTGTGTGTATATATATATATATAACTATTTCAAAATGTTAAAAGAAAGATTAACACAAAACATTAAGAGAGTCAAGGAAATTGTCAATATTCTCTTTCCTTTTCTCCCGCTAGTTTTATTGAGGTACAATTGACATAATACTGTTTAATATGTTTAACATATATAGTGTAACATGTTTAAGATATACTGTATAATCACTTGACTTGTTACTTAAATGATTACCACAATAAGTTTGGTTAACACACATCATCTCTTACAGATATGAAAAAAAGGGGAAAAAAAGAATTTTTTTTTCCTCGTGGTGAAAACTTGTAGCACTATTTTGTTTCTTAAGAGAGCATCTGGGAGTTGTATATATGGTTGTCAATTTTATTAGTATTATTACTGTTCTCTGAACTATGAATATACATTATATATGGTATTTCACAGTATGTTATAATTCTCAATTTTAAAAAAGGTTAAAAGAGAGAGGTTGACCCTGAACAGAGGGTCCTTGAAGTGAAGTAGAAATCTGTACTTCCAGAACTTTTCTGTGAGTTAAGCCTGTGCCAAAGAAGACTGAATTATCCTGAAAGAACCCTACCCAATAGGACAGCCATGCAAGGTGAGGGAACCCCAACAGAAAGAGGGTGTGTGGGTAGGATATGCAAAGCTGTAGCCTGTCTGAGGGAAGACAATGTAATGAGGGCACCGGGCAGTGGGAATAGGAAGAGGTGCCCAGAGAGCTCATAAAGACAGCCCAAGAGAGAAGAGTGGCATCTGAACTTCTGCCAGACGATAACTGCATCACAAAAGCAGGTGGCAGAGGTAGCAAAGAGAGAAGAGATGAAGGTAGAAGCATAAGGCAGAAGAGTAAAGAATTGAAGGCAGAGGAGAGAAGCTTTGAACTGGATAAGATTATTCTTGATATTAGATTGGCCTGGACTTTATGATGCTTACAAGTGAGGCTTTTTGGTAATTCAAGCTAATGACAGGAAAAAGTTAAAGGGCTTTGTCTGAGATATTGTCCAAAATGGAAGATCTTGCAGTGCTTGTTTGAAGTCTGCTGCTGCTGCTGCTAAGTCGCTTCAGTCGTGTCTGACTCTGTGCGACCCCACAGATGGCAGCCCACCAGGCTCCCCCGTCCCTGGGATTCTCCAGGCAAGAATACTGGAGTGAGTTGCCATTTCCTTCTCCAATGCATGAAAGTGAAAAGTGAAAGTGAAGTCGCTCAGTCATGTCTGACTCTTAGTGACCCCATGGACTGTAGCCTACCAGGCTCCTCTGTCCATGGGATTTTCCAGGCAAGAGTACTGGAGTGGGGTGCCATTCTAGTGGAGAGAATAAATAAATTTGTTTCCTTCTTTCACTTTACCAAGTTCAGTAAACTAACATATTTGGATAATACATAAATCACTATCCCATTACCTATTAAAATAATAGCTTTACTGAGATAGGATTCACATAATTTAATATTCAATTTTTAAAGTATAAAAAGATCAGTGGTTTTTAATACATTCAAAGGTTGTAAAGTCATAATCATTATCTAATTCCAGAATATTTTATTACCCTCAAAAAAGACATTATAAAATTATCAATTCCACCTGTGACAACCACTAATCTATTTTCTATTTCTATGGAAAATTCTGTTTCTATGGAAAATGTCTATTCTGAACATTTCATATAAATGGAATCATGGAATATGCAGCCTTGTGTGTCTAGCTTCTTTTACTTAGCAAGGTGTTTTCAAGGTTCATCTATGTTATAGAACATACATCATGTTCTATCCTTTCTCTGGCTATATAGGATACCATTGTATAGCTATACCATATGCAGTTATTGTTGATAAACATTTCTGTTTCCACTTTTTGGCCATTATGAATAATGCCACTATGATCAACAATTCATAAGGTTTTGTGTGAACATCTACTTTTAATACTCTTTGGTATGTACCTAAGAGTGGAATTACTGTAACATATGGTAAACTATTTTTAACAATTCATGTGACTGCATAATTTTACAACTTCATCAGCAGTGTTTGAAAATTCCAATTCTCCACATTCTCCCAAATATTTGTTGTTCATCTTTTATTTTTGGCATTCTACTGGGGGCAAAATAGTATCTCATTATGATTTTGATTTGCATTTCTCTGATGACTAATGATGTTGAATGTCTTTTTGTGTGCTAATCTATTTAGATCCTTTGCCCATTTTTAATTGGTTGCCTTTATTATTGATGTAAGAGTTCTTTAAATGTTTTGAATGCCAATCCCTTATTATATAGATAGTTTTCACATCTTTTCTCCCATTCTATGTGTTGCCTTTTTACTTTCTTTAGGATGTCCTTTGGAACCAAAAATATCTTCATTTTGATGAAGTTCTGTGTCTGTATTTTTTTCTTTCATTGCTTACACTATCTTTTAAAAAAGACCACACAAGTAAAACCATAGTATACTCATAATTCTTCAACTTGTTATGTCTCCATAATTCTTGGGCATCTTTTCATATCTCTCTACCTCTCTGTCATCTCTATCTCTTTACCTATATTACATATTTTTAATGACTTCAGATTATCATTTTATGGCTGAATTAACAATTTCTTCATTGATGGACTTTTAGTTTTTTGCAACGTATTGCCACTAGAGCAAACATTCCTAAAAATGTGTATATTATTATATACATATGTGTACATGTAATGTATTTCTAATTATAGGAGTGTTGGCTTAAAGAGTGTTTGCACTTAAAATGTCGAGAAGTACTACCAAATTAACTCTGGTGATATATATATAATAACATCACTGACTCGATGGATGTGAGTCTCAGTGAACTCTGGGAGTTGGTGATGGACCGGGAGGCCTGGCGTGCTGCGATTCATGGGGTCACAAAGAGTCGGACACGACTGAGCAATTGATCTGATCTGATCTGATCTGATCTGATGTATCAATTCAGTTCAGTCGCTCTCTCATGTCCTGCTCTTTGTGACCCCATTGACTGCAGCATGCCAGGATTCCCTGTCCATCTCCCAGAGCTTGCTCAAACTCATGTCCATTGAGTCAGTGATGCCATTGAACCATCTCATCCTCTGTCCTCCCTTTCTCCTACTGCTGTCAATCCTTTCCAGCATCAGAGTCTCTTTGCATGAATCGACTCTTCACATGAGGTAGATTGGAACTTCAGCTTCAGTCCTTCTAATGAATATTCAGGACTGATTTCCTTTAAGATTGATTGATTGGATCTTCTTGCAGTCCAAGAGACTCTCAAGGGTCTTCTCCAACACCACAGTTCAAAAGCATCAATTCTTTGGCTCTTTAACTCAGCTGTGAGTTAGCAATAGACATTTGAACCTTCATATTTGGAGAGAACTCTTTAGTTCCAGAAGTCCTTAAAGGTTCCTAGGCATCAGTCAAAAGGGTGTCTCCTAAAAATGAGTGAAACCTGAATATATATCATTCACAGCAAAAAGAGAGTTTCAATATGTTCAGGCAAGAGATTGACTGGAGAACTTTTTAGTAATGAACTGAAGTGTCTTCAATTTGGAGTTCAATTAATTTAACTATTACTGGAACTGTACTAAGTCTCTTTCCTGTTTTTTGTTACAGCAGGTTTCCCTAGTGGCTCAGCTGGAAAAGAATCCACCTGCCAAGTGGAAGACCTGGGTTTAACCCTTGGGTTGGGAAGAAGGGAATGGCTACCCACTTCAGGATTCTGGCCAGGAGAATTCAACGGACTGTATATTCCATAGGGTCACAAAAAGTTGGACATGAGTGACTTACTTTTATATCTGCAAAGTTGTGTCACAAATAACAACAGCCATTTTTCTGTACTCTTGATCATATATCCAAAACCCTGGAATTACTCTTACAAAAATACAGTTTGAGTTTTGGTTATTAATAATGCCATTTCAAACTCCACAGGCAGTTAGTGATACCAATTTTCAGAGTTTTGCTTCTAAAATTAAATAACTGTATTAAAGACATATAGTTATAAAAAAATCTTCATGGCAATAAGACTTGGAAATGAATCTATAAGGGAACTGTGCATAATAATGGGTTATACAACTAAGAGCTAAATAGGGCAAAACAGTTTCAAATTTTTTATAGTAAATCAGTATAGAATGGAATGAGGAGGTTGAACTGAATGATCTCTAATCTGATGCTGTACAATTTTTTTTTTTTAATTCAAGAGAGTTTTATAGGGATTTCCCTGGCAAGTGGAAGACTCTGTGCTTCCACCGCAGGGGGTTCAGGATTGATCCCTGGTCAGGGAAGATCCCACAGGTCTGCCAGCACAGAAAAGAGGGGTTTATAGAAAAACAGAATTTAGGATAGGTAAAGGGATTCTTGAAACTTACACACATGGAAAACTACAAGAGAAAGCTTCAGTTCAATGTACAACCAAAAAGTACAAAGTGTGCTTCTCTGTGTGTTTGGAGGAAGAAGGCTGAAAGGATTACATGAGAGTGTTGGCAGGTCATGGAGGCCTAACTACAGAGGCTGGAGGCAAAGAGTGGTTACTCAAAGCCCTGAAGTGAAAACCAAAATCAGAATCTGAGCTGTCTGACCTAAATTGGATGGTATCTGGGAAGACAAATCCAATTATTTCACACCCAAGTTTAAACTTCTCTTGTAACTCCTTACTGTCTGATAATGAATTCCAAACTCCATAAAAAGGTCCTATGAGGTCCTTCATACTATGGATACAAGTAACCTTACTATATTTATCTTCTAATCCTAAGAAAACCTGTACTCCATTCATTCCATATTTGCTCCATGCCTTGTCCATGCTATATTCTTTTATTCCCCCATGTTTTTCCTGCATAGTTTGTATGTCTGCTTTTATCTTGGCAATTTTTGCAACCCTCTATTCATCAAATCCAACATTAATGGCTCCTCTTAGAAGGTTTATGCTATTATGATAGCATTTCCTCTTCCATTATGTTGCAACAGTGTTCATTCTGGTAGTAATGCTTTTTAAAAATTTTTTACATTTATTTTTGGCTACCCTAGATCTTCTTGCTGCATACAGGCTTTCTCTAGTTGTGGTGAGTACAAGCTACTCTCCATTGCGGTGCATGAACTTCTCAATGCAGTGGCTTCTCTTATTGTAGAGTACAGGCTCCAGGCGTGGACTTAAGTAGTTGTGGCACATGGGCTCGGTAGTTTCAACTAGTGGACTGTAGTGAACAGGCTCAGTATCATGGCACAAAGGCTTATTATCCCTGAGGCATGTGGGATCTTCCCACACCAGAGATTGAACTGGTGTCCTCTGCATTGCAAAGTGGATTATTTTTCCCAGAAAGCCCTGAAAGTCCCAGTAATTACTTTTTATGGACCTTCCTCCCCATCTACTTAGAGCTACTCAAACTCAGAGACCACATCATATTCGTGTTTGTATTTGTATAGATTTTGGATCCAAGTCATATGCTAAAAAGAGCTCTGTATTAGTAGTTATAATATTCCCCTTTAAAAAAACAAATATCAGAGAAATTGGATCCATGAGAAGCTGTATTTATAACTTGGATTCTCCTAAGGTAAGACTCAAAGGCAGGACCAACTGTCTTCTTCTAGTCTAATGGTACAAGCCCTCCTCAATATAACAATCTAATTTGATGTGATGTTAAAGGCAAAATTCTAAAATGGAATTATAGTATTTATTCTATGTTCAAATTTTATTGAGTTATAATTGATATATAGCATTGTATAAGTTTAAGAATTTGTGACATTGTGAGTTATAATAAGAAATATATATTTGGTCTCTGTCTATGTTTCTAACAGAGTTCATAAAATCCTTGGAACTGTCTAAGCAACGAGAATATAAAAACGTCATTTGTTATGTTGATGAGGTAAATTCAGAACACAGTTAAAAATTGAGACTCATTGTTAGGAAACCAACTCTGCAATTAGAGGACTGGAACATTCTGTCCCACCCCACCGACTTCAGGGAGGGGAGAGGAACTGGAAGCTGAATCAATAGCCAATGGCCTGATGATTTAATCAATTATGCCTGTGTAATGAAACCTCCAGAAAAACTGGAAAGGATGGAATTCAGAGAGTTTTTGTAATGATGAACATGTGGATGTTTGGGGAAAGTGGCACAACCTCTTCCCACATACTTTGCCGTATGCATGTCATCCATCTAGCTGTTCCTGAGTTGTAACCTTTTTTTATAATAAACTGGTGGTCTGCTAACTGAAATGTTTCTCTGAGTTCTGTGAACCAGCCTAACAAATTAATCAAACCCAAGGAAGGAGTTTTTGGAACCTCAGATCTTACAGCTAGTTAGTCAGAAGCACAGGTGACAACCTGGACTTGCAACTGATTCTTGAAGAGGGGATGAGAAATGTTGAAGGATTGAGCCCTTAACCTGTAGAATCTGACGCTATACAGTGTTTGAATTTCATTAAATTGTAGGACACCCAGCTGTTTAAGAATTATTTGGTGTGTGGGGTCCCTCCTCCCAGACATTGGAACTGGGTGTTAGAATCATCAGAACTTTTATGTGTACAATGTGATGAATTGATACACATATATTGTGAAATGTTTACCACAATCAGGTTAGTTACATCTTTTGTTGTTGTTGTTGTTTAGCCACTTAGGGTCCTACTGTTTGGCAACCCCATGGACTATAGCCTGAGAGGCTCCTCTATCCATGGGATTTCCCAAGCAAGAATATTAGAGTGGGTTGCCATTTCCTTCTCCAGAGCATCTTTCCAGCCCAGGAATTGAACCCATATCTCCTGTATTAACAGGTGGGTCCTTGACCACTGAGTCACCAGGGCAGCCTAACATATCCTTCACCCCATATAATTACCATTTTGTTGTTGTTTTTATGATGAGAACATTAAAGCTCCACTCTTACAGCAATATTTTTTTAAGGCTCTTCGTGATCTTTGGGTTTATAAAAGTTGTGATTATTTCTCCTAATAATGCGCAAACTATTTAAGAACATGCAATTATTCTATAAAAGATAAGAAAAATGGTGAAATTCATGAAAAGTGCCAAGCATAGGTAGTAAATAAATTATTAGTTTACAGTATATAGTTGAAGCTCACATAATGTGAACCTAGGGATTGCATAAAAGATTCAGATAGTATGGTATAGGATATGTTAAATAGAGCATGTTGATATAGGCAAACTCATATATAGATGAATTATCAAGAGTAAATTAATAATCTAGGTCATGCCAAAAATGGGTAGAATCAATAGAGAATATGATGATGGAAAAATTGTTACTTAAAGATAGAAATAAGTGTAAAAACCAATTAATGAACATGACTGCTCTGGGCAATGATAGCACACAGTATGGTCCCATTCTGGTCCCAAGTTGTTTTTCTTCTCAACCCAAGAAACACAAATAAAAACTGTAGTGACTCATCAGGCTAACTGACCTTCATTTTCTGATACAGCAAGTGTGTATCATTACCCCAGACATTTCTCATCTGTGGGTCTCTTTATTCAAACCTCAGCTATGATTCTCATAATTGTATCTTAAGCTGGGAGACATGCTGCAGCAAAGAGAGAGAGAGCAGACATAAGAACTCTGCAAAAGGGATTCATGTAGTGTGATATTCCCCCTTGTAACATTTTCTAAGTGTGCTAATCTAGTCCATCTCTTTTATCTGGTTTCACACTAATAGTTTAAAATTATTTAATTAAATTTAACTTGAACTTATTTCTTATTTTTTTCTAAGACTCTTTCTCTTCCCTGGGACACAGGGGTCCTCCTGAATACTGAGATAGCTTGTCTGGTAGTATACTTGGGGGCTAAGGAAATGGCAACCCACTCCAGTGTTCTTGCCTGGAGAATCCCAGGGATGGGGAAGCCTGGTGGGCTTCTGTCTATGGGGTCGCACAGAGTTGGACATGACTGAAGCAACTTAGCAGCAGCAGCACTGTTGAATGAGCACTAAAGAATTAATGCTTCCAAGTTGTGGTGCTGGGCAAGACTCTTGAGAGTTCTCTCAGACAGCTAGGAGATCAAACCAGTCAGTCCTAAAGGAAATCAACCCTGAATATTCATTGGAAGGACTGACTGATGCTGAAACTGAAGCTCCAATACTTTGACCACTTGATGTGAAGAAGCAACTCATTGGAAAATACTTTGATGCTGGGGAAACTGAGGACAGGAGTAGAATGGGGCATCAGAGGATGAGATGGTTGGATGGCATCACCAACTAAATGGACATGAATTTGAGTAAACTCCATGAGATAGTGAAGGACAGGGAAGCCTGGCATGTTGCAGTCCATGGGGTCACAAAGAATTGGACATGAGTTAGTGATTGACTGGGGCTTCCATTGTGGCTCAGCTAGTAAAGAATCCACCTGCAATGCAGGAGACCTGGGTTCAACCCCTGGATTGGGAAGATCCCCTGGAGAAGGTAAAGGCTACCCACTCCAGTATTTTAGCCTGGAGAATTCCATGGACTGTATAGTCCATGGGGATGCAAAGAGTTGGACATGACTGAGTGGTTTTCACTTTCACTGTATTAACTGAACAACAACAACAAGTTCCTCTGTGACAAATAAGATTGTAGGTTCTACAGGATTCTTTGGGATTACATTTTTCAGGTGAAGTGAGTAAATGAGGAAATATATGAGCCAAGAAGATAATCTTTTCAATTAAGAACAAAACATTTATGTTAGTTAAATATTCACGAAATTTTAAATAAAAGTCACTGTGTATGATGTTAGGGAATGCTCTAATTTCATTATTTTATGTGTAGCTGTTCAATTTTCCTGGCACTACTTATTGAAGAGATTGTCTTTTCTCCATTGTACATTCTTGCCTCCTTTATCAGAGATTGTGGGTTTATTTCTGACCATTATACCCTGTTCCATTAATCTTTATTTCTGTTTTTGTGCCAGTACCATACTGTTTTGATTACTATAGCTTTGTAGTATAGTAGGAAGTCAGGAAGCTTGATTCCTCCAGCTTGTTTCTTTTTTCCCCTCAACACTGCTTTTGCTCTTTGGGGTCCTTTGTGTTTCCATGCAAATTAGAAAACTTTTTTGTTATAATTCTGTGAAAAATGCCATTGGCAATTTGATGGGTATTGCATTGAATCTGTAACTGTCTTGGGTAACACAGTCATTTGGACAATATTGATTTCATCAATTTAAGAATGAAGGATATCTTTCCATCAATTTGGGTCATATTTGACTTCTTTCATCACTGTCTTAAAGTTTTTGGTGTATATGTCTTTTATTTTCTTCAGTAAGTTTATTCCTAGATATTTTCTCCTTTTTCATACAATGGTAAATGGAATTGTTTCCTTAATTTCTATTTCTGATCTTCCATTGTTAGAGTATAAAAGTGCAACAGAATTCTGTGTATTAAATTCATCGATGAGCTCCAGTTATTTTCAGGTAGCATTTTTAGAATGTTTCTATGTATAGCATCATGTCACCTACAAACCATGACAGTTTTACTTCTTTCTTTCCAAGTTGGACTCTTTTTATTTCTTTTTATTTTCTGATTGTTGTGGCTGTGTGTGTGCATATACTCAGTCACTTATATGTGTCCAACTGTTTGTAATCCTATGGACTGTAGCCTACCAGCCTCCTCTGTCCATGGGATTTTCCAGGCAAGAATACTGGAGTGGGTTGCCATGCCCTCCTCCAGGGGGTCTTCCCAACCCAGGAGTTGAACACATGTCTCCACTGTCTCCCACATTGTGGGCAGATTCTTCACCCACTGAGTCACCTGGGAAGCCTAATTGCTATAGCTAGGACTTCTAAAACTGTGTTGGATAATAGTGGTGAGAGTGAACATCCTTATTTTGTTCCTGATCTTAGAGGAAATGCTTTCAGGTTTTCATCATCCAGAATGATGTTAGCTATGGATTTCTCTTAGATGATCTTTATGAAATGGGTTAAAGACATAAATGTATAACTGGATACTATAAAACTCCTGGAAGAAGATACAGGCAGAACTCTCTTTGACGTAAATTGCAGCAATATCTTTACAAATTCATCTTCTAGAGTAATTGAAATAAAAACAAAAGTAAACAAATGACAGTTAATTAACTTAAAAGCTTTTGTACAGCAAAAAGGCCTATAAGTTGAATGAAAAAACAGCCTACACAATCGGAGAAAATATTTGCAGATGATGCAACTGGTGAGGGATTAATCTCCAAAATATATGAAGAACTTATACAGCTCAATATCAAAAAAAATCAAACAACTCAATAAAAAAAGTGGGTAGTAGTTCTAAATAGACGTTTCTCCAAAGAGGATATAGACATGGCCAGAAGGCACATAAG
Source organism: Bos indicus (assembly GCF_029378745.1). Classification (NCBI taxonomy): domain Eukaryota; kingdom Metazoa; phylum Chordata; class Mammalia; order Artiodactyla; family Bovidae; genus Bos; species Bos indicus. The sequence goes on along the minus strand of NC_091764.1, from coordinate 41,779,379 downwards.
AAGATGCTGAATATTGCTAATTATCAGAAAAATGCAAAACAAAACTACAGTGAGGTACCTCACACCAGTCAGAATGGCCATCATCAAAAAGTTTACAAATAATGAGTGCTGGAGAGGGTGTGGAGAAAAAGAACCCTCCTAAACATTGGTGGGAATATACATTTGTACAACTACTGTGGAGAAAAGTAGAGCAGGTCCTTCAAAAGCTAAATATATAGCTACAATGATTCTTCAATCCTGTTCCTGAGAATATAACTGGAGAAAGCCATAATTCAAAAAGATATGTGCATATTTGTTGTAGCACCTTTTTATAATAGCCAAGACATGGAAGCAACCTAAGTACCCATTGACAGATGAATAGATAAAGAAGATGTGGTATATATACACAATGGAATATTATTTAGCTATAAAAAGACAGAAATAATGCCATTACACCAAAATGATGGACCTAAAGTTTACTACACCAAGTGAAGTAAGCCAGCGAAAGACAAATATCATATGATATCACTTATATGTGGAATCTAAAAAAACTGATACAAATGAACTTAAATAAAAAACAGAAGTAGACCCACAGACTAGGAAAATGAATTTATGATTACCAAAGCGGAAGTGGGGGATGGGATAATTTAGGAGTTTCAGATTAACATAAATACATTACTATATATACAACAAATAATGAACAAGAACTTGCTATATAGCATAGGAACTATATTCAATATTTTGTAATAACTTGTAAAGGAAAAGAATCTGAAAAAAAATAAGTATGACTGAATCACTTAATTGTACATGTGAAATGAAGGCAACCTTGAAAATCAACTACACTTCAATTAAAAAAAAAATCATTGTGATGGAGGAAATAAGTTCCTTCCTAGATACTAGATATGAGCTTTGCTGAAGGCATTCAAGTGAGGCAATAGAGTGGATCAATGCAAAGAAATAGAGGAAAACAATAGAATGAGAAAGACTAGAGTTCTCTTTAAGACAGTAAGAGATACCAAGGGAACATTTCATGCAAAAATGGGCACAGTAAAGCACAGAAATGGTATGGACCTAACAGAAGCAGAAGATATTAAGACGAAGTGGCAAGAATACACAGAACTATATAAAAAAGATCTTCTTGACCCAGATAATCACAATGGTGTGATCACTCACCTAGAGCCAGATATCCCGGAATGCAAGTCAGGTGGGCCTTAGGAAGTATCACTATGAACAAAGCTAGTGGAGGTGATGGAATTCAAGCTGATCTATTTCAAATCCTAAAAGATGACGCTGTGAAAGTGCTGCACTCAATATACCAGCAAATTTGGAAAACTCAGAAGTGGCCACAGTACTGGAAAAGGTCAGTTTTCATCCCAATGCCAAAGAAAAGCAATGCCAAAGAATGTTCAAACTACTGCACAATTGAACTCATCTCACATGCTAGTAAAGTAATGCTCAAAATTATCCAAGCCAGACTTCAACAGTATGTGAACCATGAACTTCCAGATGTTCAAGCTGGATTTAGAAAAGGCAGAGAAACTGGAAATCAAATTGGCAACATCTGTTGGATCATCAAACAAGAAAGAGTTCCAAAAAACATCTATTTCTGCTTATTGACTATGCCAAAGCCTTTGACTGTGTGGACCACAACAAACTGTGGAAAATTCTGAAAGAGATGGGAATACCAGGCCACCTGACCTGCCTCTTGAGAAATCTGTATGCAGGTCAAGAAGCAACAGTTAGAAATGGACATGGAACAACAGACTGGTTCCAAATAGGGAAAGGCTGTATATTGTCACCCTGCTTATTTAACTTATATGCAGAGTACATCATGAGAAACACTGGGCGGTATGAAGCTCATGCTGGAATCAAGATTGCTGGGAGAAATATCAATAACCTCAGATATGCAGATGACACTACCCTTATGGCAGAAAGTGAAGAAGAACTAAAGAGCCTCTTGATGAAAGTGAAAGAGGAGAGTGAAAAAGTTGGCATAAAGCTCAACATTCAGAAAACTAAGATCATGGCATCTGGTCCCATCACTTCATGGCAAATAGAAGGGAAAAGAGTGGAAACAGTGACAGACTTTTTGGGGGGGGGCTCCAAAATTACTGCAGATGGTGACTGCAGCCATGAAATAAAAGACACTTACTCCTTGGAAGAAAAGTATGAACAACCTATCAGTGTATTAAAAAGCAGAGACATTACTTTGCCAACAAAGGTCCATCTAGTCAGTTCAGTTCAGTTCAGTTGCTCAGTCATGTCCTATTCTTTGTGATCCCATGAACTGCAGCACGCCAGGCCTCCCTGTCCATCACCAACTTCCAGAGTTTACCCAAACTCATGTCTATTGACTCGGTGATGCCATCTAACAATCTCATCTTCTGTCATCCCTTTCTCCTCCTGCCTTCAATCTTTCCCAGCATCGGGGTCTTTTCCAATGAGTCAGCTCTTCACATTAGGTGGCCAAAACACTGGAGTTTCAGCTTTAACATCAGTCCTTCCAATGAATACCCAGAACCAATTTCCCTTAGGATGGACTGGTTGGATCTCCTTGCAGTCCAAGGGACTTCTCCAACACCACAGTTCAAAAGCATCAGTTTTTCTTTGCTCAGCCCTCTTTATAGTCCAACTCTCACATCTATACATAACCACTGGAAAAACTAGTCAAGGCTTGACTAGTCAAGGATATGGTTTTTCCAGTGGTCATATATGGATGTGGGAGTTGCAATATAAAGAAAGCTGAGTGCTGAAGAATTGATGCTTTTGAACTGTGGTCTTGGAGAAGACTCTTGAGAGTCCCTTGGACTGCAAGGAGATCCAACCAGTCCATCCTAAAGGAAATCAGTCCTGAATATTCATTGGAAGGACTGATGCTGAAGCTGAAACTCCAATACTTTGTCCACCTGATGCGAAGAACTGACTCATTTGAAAAGACCTTGATGCTGGGAAAGATTTAAGGTGGGAGGAGAAGGGGACAACAGAGGATGAGGTGGCTGGATGGCATCACTGACTCAAAGGACATGAGTTTGGGTAAACTCCGGGAGTTGGTGATGGCCAGGGAGGCCTGGTATGCTGGTAAGAGTCGGACACAATTGAGAGAATGAACAGAATAGAGTGGAGTGGTGAAATCCTAATCTAGGAGGTGGAACGTGAAATCTAATGTGGCTTCTCTCAATACCTGTATGATTTACTCAGGTTACTTAACTTTACCAAACCTTGGTTTCCTCACATAACAAATGAGTAAAAAGCCCAAGAGGGTATTTTGTAGATGTGATCAGCATTTACAATTATTAGTCTTTAAATGCTAAGTCGCTTCAGTCGTGTCCGACTCTGTGTGACCCCATAGACAGCAGCCCGCCAGGCTCAGCCATCCCTGGGATTCTCCAGGCAAGAACACTGGAGTGGGTTGCCATTTCCTTCTCCAATGCATGAAAGTGAAAGGTGAAAGTGAAGTCGCTCAGTTGTGTCTGACTCTTAGCGACCCCATGGATTACAGCCCACCAGGCTCCTCTGTCCATGGGATTTTCCAAGCAAGAGTACTGGAGTGGGGTGCCATTGCCTTTTCCGAAATAAAGGAGATATCATTATTGATGTGGGTGGACCTGATCCAATCTTAAATTAGAAGTCTTAAGAGTGAAAATCCAGGTTTCCTTGAAAAGAAAGAATTTTATCTCAAGACATGAAAAGCCAGTCCTACAAATTTCAAGCTTGACAATGCCCATAATTGTGGAAGTCAGGTCTTTAAAATCTATCTATCTATCTACCCTATATTAGTCTGTTTCTCTGGAGAACCCTGACTGATACACCTTTTCTGGTAATATGCCACAGAATTAGGAAAATGATTATGCCAACTCAAAGTGTTATCACTCCAAATGTATCTCAAATATGTATTTTAAATAGATGAATGAAAAATATATATTTCTTTAAAATTCTTGTCAAGGTCACTGTAAATAGTACTTTGGACAGAAATTCCAGTTTCAAAAGAGAAGATGAGGGAAATAGAAGAATGATGCTTAGGAACAATTATTTTAGATCCTTATTTTGTGACTTTCAATATAATGGGCAAGGTTAAAAAGGGAGTAGGAAGAACAGTGCCATCCTTTACTTCTCCTCATCATTTAACATATATAGTTGAGTAAATTGTCTATTTAAATTTTAATAGGAAGCTTTTGGTCTCATACTTGTCAGCAATGAAATTTACCATATTCATTAATCAAAAATGCAAAGAACTTTCCTCTTCACTATCATAATCCCTTACACTTCTCTTTGTTCTTTGTTCCACTATAAAACTTGTCATTTTGGTTGGTCCAGCTCAGACAAGCAGTGATTACTCCACCTAGGTGAGTATATCCTCAAATAAAAGCTCGACTATGTATTCTATTTGTTCTGCTGAGTTCACCATGAACATGTTATTCAAATCTCTTATACTCTTGGTTGATAATCTAGTTTATCAATGACTTAACATTGTTAACTAAGCAAATCATTGTTGCGACATTCTTCTCCTATCTTTCCATATCCTCCTCCTCTTTCCATAGCCTCGTATCAGAATTAGTCTTATTACTTTAAAGATAGATGTAATTCATTTTGGATTACAAATAATCCTTCTTGTTTATAAGACTTGGCTCAATGATTTTAGCTTTACTCCAAAATTAAACCCACCTTCAAAATATGAAGTTTGACAAATAATAAATTTTGAAAAATGCAATTCAGATTTGGAAGGCTGTTTTCAAATGAGAATTTCTAAAAATTATTTGTCACAGCAAACTCAATAGATCAAGTAATCAATCTTGATAATATACAGTGATCATCAATTCAGTTCAGTCACTCAGTCGTGTCCGACTCTTTGCGACCCCATGAATCACAGCACGCCAGGCCTCCCTGTCCATCACCAACTCCCGGAGTTCACTCAGACTCACATCCATCGAGTCAGTGATGCCTAGAATGTTTCTGTTTTGATAGGGTCATTTAAAAAAATCAACCTTATAGCCATACCTCATTATTTTCAGATTTTAAAAGAATATGCATTCTGTTTATATATCCCAAGGTGGTCTGTGTACAATAAAGAACAGTTGATCTGTTAGACTTGGTTATGGGCATAATAAAAAATTAAAGCAAATTGAATTCAAAGCAAATATTAAAGAATACTTTAGTGAACTTCACAACTATAGTTAAAATTGAATTTTCTTCTCTAGTCTTTATGAAACACTAATTAACTGGCAGTTACCATAAAAATAAAACTATCTATTCTGTTGCAAACAATAATGAAAAAAAAATTTCATAGGTCTTTTCTTTGTTTTTGGTTCTTAACTTTAATTATCCTTCCTTGAATTATCACACCTGTTAGTGTCTCATATAAAAAAATACAATTTTTCAATCAGTTTTTCCCATAAAATAGATTCTTCTGAGTAAAATATTAATACATCTTTAAAATCTTGTAGAAAGTAGATTTTTTAAAAATTATAGTCTATAAAAATTTTGAAAATATGTATTCTTTGGCTAAATTCCAGTAGGCCTACCTTAATTACATATTATTTTTAAATGCTATAGAGACTGTTAAGATGTATTGAGACATAGCAATTCACATCTTCATTTCACTATATAGCCACATTCTCTGTTTTTTTTTTTCCTCCAAAGAGCTTGAACACTCCAATAAAGATAGCAACAAGAATTATTATGCCTCCATGCATGAAAAAAATACTCAACATTGCTAATTGTTAGAGAAATAGAAAATTACAATGAGGTATCACCTCACACCAGTCAGAATGGGCATAATCAAGAAGTCTACAAATAATAAACACTGGAGAGGTTGTAGTGAAAAAGAAATCTTCCTACACTCTTAGTGGGAACATACATTGGCATAACCATTATGGAGAACATTATAGATGGTCCTTCAAAAACTAAAAATAGACCTACCATATGATCCTGCAATCCCACTCTCCAGGTGTATATCTGGAGAAAATTATAATTCAAAAAGATATATACACCACAATATTTATTGCAGCACAATTTACAATAGCCAAGACATAGAAGCAACCTAAGTGTACATCAACAGATGAAAGGATAAAGAAGATGTGGAATACACACACACACACACACACATATATATATAATGAAATATTATTTAACCATAAAAAACAATTAAATAATGCCATTTACAGCAACATGAATGGACATAAAAATTATCATGCTAAGTGAAATAAGTCAAAGAAAGACAAATCTCATATGATATAGCATATATGGAATCTAATAAAAATACAGATAAACTTATTTATAAAACAGAGATAGATCCGTACACATAGAAAACAAAGATCCATACACATAGAAAACCAAAAAAGAAAGGCAGAGGGGGATAAATTAAGAGATTAGGATTAACATATATATAATATTCTGTGAATAAAATGGATAACTAACAAGGAATTATTGTATAGCTCAGGGAACTAGACTCAATATTTTGTAACAACCTGTAATGGAAAAGAATCTGAAGAAGATAAATAAGATATTAATATGTATAAGATGTTATAGAAAAACCCAAATGAATAATAATGTTACAGAAAATAATAATAATGAATGATATACAGAAAAAGCCCCAACTCAATAAATCAATTATACCTCAAATAAGAAAATAAATAAAGTATACACTAAAAAGTGATTATTTTGCCTGGATATTTATAGGATTTTGTTGGTCTGTTTTTGCTTTTACAAATTTTGGAAATCTGAAGTTTCTGGATTATGTATGAATTGCTAGAATTAAGATCTGTGAGGATGGGGTAAATATTCTTCCCTGTTGAATTTCTAGCATTTCATCCAGAGCTCTGTAAATATCTAAATTAGAAATTGAAGTGAAGGAAAAGAACATATTATATTTTGGTCAAAACTCAGTCTGATTCTCTGTGAAGGCCTAGAATTCATAATCTACCTTTAACTTTCTTTCATCACCTCTTCTATAGAATTAACTTAACATCTTCAGAGCCATGGATTACTGCAGGGTCCCTCTGTGAAATGTCTTTGCTTCTCTTCCCTTTCTTGTTAGATGTGCTCCTAGAGGGCTTTAAGCTACTGATTAAGGGGATGAGATTCCAAAGTTGATAGAAGAAAGTTTGCAGGCAGCTTTTCATTCACCTCAAGTGTGACTTTGAGCATGTTACTAAACCTCCCCCAATGTTTAACTTTCTCATCTATAAAATGGGGATAACAGTAATTTATATCCCAGAAGGCTATAAGGGGTGATAAATGAGATAATTCATCTAAAATATTTAGTCTAACTTGACACTATAGGAACCACTCAATAAATGTTAGACATTATCATTATTATTACTACTATTATAATTATATATCTAGTTAACTATAAACACAATGATAACAACAATCATTATTTTTTCAACCTCATACTAGCATAGTTTTTGGTACATGTTTATTGAGCTGAGCTGTGTCTATGATCTACAGAGAGAAATATAGAGAATAAATACTCTTCATTTTTCCTGATCTCTTAGATGGGGGACTGTAGGGAGGAAACAATACACTTGGTCTATTGAAATCTATTACTTGATCTATATTTCTAAACTAAAAGTTAAATTCCAAACTCTTTAAAATTGGGGAAATTGGCTTATAATTTCAAAGTAAAAAAACTTAAATTTGAGCAAAAGCCAAGCAAGGATACTTGCATGTCTAGATATGTTTTTTTCCTCATTTTAAAAGTAATAAAGATAAAGTAAGAGATGATCAGGAAGAGAGAGGAAGAAGTGCTAGAGAAATGTATTTACTTATTTTATTTCACCCTATATTACACTGAAGGAATATTCCAGGTGTCCTTGTAGCAAAGCAACTTTCCCCATCCACCTAGAAAACTGTCACATGGTGATTCTTTCACCATGGCTAGATGCCAATCTTTCCGCATTACTTGAAAGAAGTTTCACAAAGCTTTTCTTAAGAAAAGCTTAAGAAACTCACTGTGTAAATGCATGATAATAAGAGTTATAGCTTCATTAGGACTTCTTCTCCACTCATTGATTGTTAACTCCTTGCCAAATAAACCTTTAGCTGCACAATTGCATGCATTACACAGTACAAACTCAGTGTCATAAGTGGGAATAGTGATATTTTAAACTTCTCAGTACAATTCGAATACTGGTTTTCCTAAATTCCTTATGAAGCATAATGAAAGAATTTTAAATCTCATATATAGTCTCATATATAGTCCACTTTGAGCTTATCTTAGAGCTGTCAACCCAGAACTCAACTGATAAAGTGATTCTACCAGACTAAGGTGGGGCCTGTTAAAACATTACATCATGCTGTACACTGTGAGCCAAGAAAGGATCTTCCCAGATAGTACCTCCAGGAGTAGCTTGTTTCAATGACTCAAGTAGTAATGATTCTACTCTTACCTGAGAAAATATTTTGTAAGCTACTCATCTTGGTCTTAGGAAATTGAGATACATTGACTCTTTGAGTTGCACAAAACATTTGAGATCACCAAATCCAACCATCTTGTGTTTGAAACTTATCCAGGGTCTAGTTTGTGGAAGAACTGGACTGATACTGATTCTTATTTATTTAATATAAAAATACATGAGTTTATTTACCTTAAATAAATAAGGAATTTCTTTTCCTTCTGTGAAGTAATTAAGGATGTATTTTTCAAGCAATTGCTTTCACATGAAAAGTTCAATTTCATATTTATATTCTGATGTTATAGTATCTATTCAGTTTTAAAAATATGTAAAATAGTAGAATTTTTCTCTTTCAGATAAGTTGTCATTTGATAAAAATTTATTGCTGCTGCTGCTGCTAAGTCGCTTCAGTTGTGGGGCAGCTGACCAGGCTCCCTCGTTCCTGGGATTCTCCAGGCAAGAACACTGGAATGGGTTGCCATTTCCTTCCCCAATGCATGAAAGTGAAGTCTCTTAGTTATATCCGACTCTTAGCGACCCCCATGGACTGCAGCCTACCAGGCTCCTCCGTCCATGGGATTTTCCAGGCAAGAGTACTGGAGTGGGTTGCCATTGCCTTCTCCGAAAATTTTACTACATTTAAGTATTTTTTAAGTACAAAAACTAAGTCAAAATGGTGCCACTCAGTGAAATGTCAGTTATTGGTTTGGGGAATGAAGCCTAGGATCCAAATTTTAAAGCAAGACTTAAGCATAAAACTTAGGCTCCAAAATCACTGTGGAGGTGACTGCAGCAATGAAATTAAAAGACATTTCCTTATTGGAAGAATAGCTATGTCAAACCTAGACAGTGTTTTAAAAAGCAGAGACATCGGTTTGCCAGCCAAAGTCACAGCTATGGTTTTTCCAGTAGTCACACACGGATGTGTTGGACCATTAAAAAGGCTGAGCAGCGTGAATTGCCGCTTTTGAACTGTGGTGTTGGAGAAGACTCTTGAGAGTCCCTTGGACAGCAAGGAGATCAAATGAGTAAATCCTAAAGGAAATCAATCCTGAATATTCATTAGAAGGACTGAAGCTGAAACGCCAATACTTTGACCACCTGATGTGAACAGCCGATTCATGCGAAAAGACCCTCATGCTGGGAAAGACTGAAGGCAGGAGGAGAAGGGGACGACAGAGGATGAGATGGTTGTATGGTATCACTGACTCGATGGACATGAGTCTGTGCAAACTCAGGGAGATAGTGATGAACAGAGAAACCATGGCATGCTGTAGTTCACGGGGTTGCAGAGTCAGACACAGCTTAGTGACTGAACAACAGCAACAACCAGGAGATAGTGGAGGACAGAGGAGCCTGGCATGTTGCAGTCCATGGTGTTGCCAAGAGTTGGACGTGACTTAGTGACTGAACAGCAACAATAGGCGTAAAACATATACACATGGATGAATATCTATGTTTTTACAACATCGCACGTAACCATTTCATTGTGTAGTAATCTAACACCCCATTCTTTTCCAGTGACTATACTAGCAATGTAAATATAATTTGAGATTATAATTTCATTTCTCTTACCAGGTCTGTGAAGACATAGCCATTAAAATTCTTAAGATGGTTCATATAGAGTCAAATATTTTCCATGTGACTCTCATAGAATGAAATACATGAGGGGCATATGCTGTTAACTGCATTAGGAAGCGCAGACCCTGAAATGACTCTATTCCTCTCAGAATTCTGTAGGGCTTTTCCCTTATGAAAGTGTCTGAGTCCTAACTCAAGAAACAAAAATCTCACTGGCTAAAGCACCCAGGGAATTTTTGTTTTCTTTATTATCATTATCAAAATGTCCTCCTCTTGGAACAGTATCAAGACCCAGACTTCATCAACCCCATTTAACCCAGAGTAATGACTCTAGGGTTCAGAGTCAGAACAGCCCTGTGTTTAAATGTGGACTTTGTCACTTAAAATAGCTATGTCACTGTTAGAAAATTAAGGAATTTTTCAATACCACAGTTTACTAATGTGTTTAGAAGACAATAATGCCTACCGTTCATAGTGTATGTACATACAGTAATATGTATTATCTGCCTCCAGAAAATGTCTAAAATATAGTTAGTTCTGAATAAGTGGTACTACTTATATCATTGCCCTTTATACAACAAGTCATCACTGACTCTAAATCTTCAGCTACTTAAGTGTTTAGTCCCTCAGTCGTGTCCAACTCTTTGTGAACCTACGGACTATATGCCACCAGGCTCCTCTGTCCATGGAATTCTCCAGGCAAGAATAATGGAGTTGGGTAGCCATTCCCTTCTCCAGGAGATCTTCTCAACCCAGGGATTGAACTTAGGCCTCCCACACTGCAGGCGGGTTCTTTACCATCTGAGCCACCAGGGAAGCACTTAAGGATCCTCACATTTCAAATGACCCAAAACTAATGTGATCATAATTAGGTGGCCATATTTTCTCAACTATTTTTTCTTCAATTTTCTCAATACTTTTTTCTAGGCTACTTTATCTTTTTTAAAATTTCTGTATGTAAACTTAGGTATCCCATTTCTGGCATGTGCTCATTATGGTAAGAGTTTTTAGCCTAATGCTTTCTCTCTCTATAAGACCAAAATCCTAAACTATGTACTTTTCCCTTAGCCACTTCCCTTAGCCAAGAATTTTGGAGCTTTTTCAGAAGATTAGTTAAACTTACTTCCTTTGTCATAAATTAATTGACAATGTGGGCTTGGGTTTATTTCTGAGCTTTTTCATTGGTCTATGTGCCACGACCATACTATTCTGATGACTATAGCTTTGTGATATAGCTTGAAGTAAGGGATTGTGATACCTCCAGCTTTTTTCTTCTTTCTCATGATTGCTTTTGAGGTATTTTGTGGTTCCATTACAAATTTTATAATTGCTTATTCTAGTTCTGTGGAAAATGCCAAAGGGTATTTTGAGAGGAGTGGCATTGAATCTGTAAATTCCTTTGGAAAATTAAGAAATTAAATTATCTACCCAATATTAATTCTTACAATCCAAGAACACAGGATATCTTTCCATTTATTTGTATCATCTTCAATTTCTCTCATACATGTCTTATAGTTTTCAAGATATGGGTCTCTCACCTTCTTGTTTGAATCTATCCTTAGGTATTTTATTCTTTTTGATGCAATTGTAAGTGGATTTTTTTCTTAATTCTCTTTCTCATAGTTATTACTGTATAAAAATGCAACTGATGTCTGTCCATTTACTTTGGGTGAAATAAGTAAAAGGGGATTAACAGTTGCAGACTACTTGCTATTGCTGCTAAGTCACTTCAGTCATGTCCAACTCTTAGTGACCTCATGGACTATAGCCTGCCAGGCTCCTCCATCCATGGGATTTTCCAGGCAAGAATACTGGAGTGGGTTGCCATGCCCTCCTCTAGGAGACTTCCCAACCCAAGGATCGAACCCAGATCTCTTGTCTCCTGCATTGGCAGGCAGGTTCTTTACCACTACTGCCACCTGGGAAGCCCCAAATCAACTATATTTCAATTAGAAAAAAAACAGAAACAAACAAACCCTGATACCATTTCTGCACCAAAGCTGCCTTTATTTTAAATTTCCCAACTGAGAGCTGTTTTAGTGGCAAATCTGTGGCAAATCTGGATGTGGATGCCAACAAGTTAGAGTAACATGTGGGCTTGGGTTTATTTCTGAGCTTTTTCTGAAAAAATACTGAAAAAATACTTCCATTGATTAATTTCTTCTTCAGTGGGGTTTCAACAATACCTTAGTGAGAAACTGCCTAGAGGCAGGAGCACCTTCCTGTACTTCGATATGATGCATCTGTACACTCACAGACAATTCTGAATTGACTTTAACTGCAGAAAAAGGAAGTCATGCACTCTACTTAAGAATGGCAAATCAATCTAATGAAAAATTGCACTTACTCCTAGCTTTCCTATAGCAATAGCACTTTGTCTATATTACTTAACCACCGAATATTTATGGTGTGGGTTTTTCTGCTTGGAAATAACTATCTAATATTTATCAAATCCAATTTAGTTTTATTTTTTACAATTTAGTTTTATTGCAAAATTAAGGAAATTTGGTCTAATTTTCAAGATCATCAGCATAATAAATAATCTGGCTCTAACTTCAATATATTTCCCCTTGGCACATAAACAGAAATATTTCCATAATCTTCAGTACTTAGTGATTTTTTGTTGTTGTTGTTTCCTCACGAATGTTGAAAGGAAGAAAAAAAATACCCTTTAAATAATTATTGCTTATATGATTCACTTTTATAAAACAGTTTTGTGCCAAAGCCCAGAATGAATTATTCTTTATAAATACTCTATAAAATTATGAATTTAATATTTTAATAATTGAAAGTATTTAGTTGGAGTAATAAAGAAAGAATAGAGAAAAATTATCAAAACTATCAAATGTAATATTTATTTAACATATAATTATTACCTAAGTGTGTGTATGTAAAATACACTGTTGAGGTATACTGTTGAGGTAAATTTTGAATTAAAGCAAAATTTAATACTATGATATAGACTGCTTATGAAGACACAATACTGACAAATCCTTTTCTTGGTGTTCAGAATCTGGGCTCCTCAATAATCAAAAATATTTTCTATCCCAGTATAAACTCAGTTATTGTTAAGTATGTACTTTTTAAATGGAGGAAATAAATATAAAAATAAACCAAAGATTGTACTGTTCAACCAGCACTATTTATTACCTCAAATCTTCAGCTTGATGAACACTTTTGCTTTATATGATTTGTCAATCATTCTAAAATGTTTATCTTCAGGTTTGGAATAAGGAAATTTAATCTGAAAATAGCCCAGTTCAAAATCATGCTCAATGATTTGGAGATTCTGAATTACCTATTCTAATAGAGAATCAATTTCAGTTCATAATATTCAGTTCAGTTCAGTCGCTCAGTCGTGTCTGACTCTTTGTGACCCCATGAACCACAGCACACCAGGCCTCCCTGTTCATCACCAATTCCTGGAGTCCACCCAAACCCATGCCCATTGAGTCGGTGATGCCATCCAACCATCTTATCCTCTGTCGTCCCCTTCTCCTTCTGCCCTCAGTCTTTTCCAGCATTAGGGTCTTTTCAAATGAGTCAGCTCTTCGCATCAGGTGGCCAAAGTACTGGAGTTTCAGCTTCAACATCAGTCCTTCCAATGAACATATATTGATACATATTTAATAACAAATATGCTAAGTTCCTGTGGCTCTTTATTCTTTGTGATAAAATTTAAGATAGATTGTATTATAAACATTTTTCTTGAGTATTCATAAATATTGAGAGTGAGAAAAAAGGATTTAGTTGAGATAGAGTTTCTTTTTAATTGCTTTACAATGTTGCGTTGAATTCTGCTGTACAACAGTCATAATTACATGTATATCCCCTGCCTCTTGAGGCTCCCTCGCCTCTCCCATCCTACCCCTATAACCAGGCTGGGTTCCCTGTGTTAATAGCAGTTTCCCACTAGTTATCTATTTTACTCATGATAGTGTGTATACGTCAATGCTATTTTTTCAGTTTGTCCTACCTTCTCCTTCCCTCACTGTGTCCACAAGTTGTTCTGAAATAGAATTTTGAAAAACTTACATGTGCTCTCATTTAATGCTATATGAGACTTTACCAAGAGCATGATTTTCTAGCTTGTAAGCCATGCTCAGAAACGTTTTCCAGTTTAATACAAATACATGCATTCAGAAAAGGAAATTGCTGTTTCAGAGGTTGTTATGTCCCAGGCAGATTGTTTGCTGTTTTGGAAATCACTGTGCCCAGTCAATCAGAGCTGAGATGGTTCTATTCATCCTCTACAAGGGGAATTGGCTAGCTCAGTGAGAATGACTTCCAAATATTTCAGTGCAATTGAAGCTTAGGATGTAAGACTCACTAGATACCTAAATATAAAAGTTTTCAGTCTTCTATCAATTGATACTCTTCATTTTTATGTTCTGTGTTCTTTTACTTTTTTCATACTTTGTATCTTAATACCAAAAGACTTTTGACTTTGAATTTAAATTTTAATTTATGCTATTAATCATGAACTCTCTTCCAGTAAGATGAAACAAAATTTTATAGTTATAGGATAGAGGCACAAAGTTTTGGAAGTTATATTTTAGTCAGTAACCCATTTTCCCCATTATGTTTTCCGTATAATCTGTTGTTTAAAAGCTAAGTAATTGATGTAAATTTTATTTACTCTCAAATTTTCCTATATAAATTACTTTGTACACCCAACACTCTAACCTCCTTTCCTTTAGTAAATATACCATATTTTTCTGTAGAAAATTTCCCCTGTCCACCTTTTGTGGTAGGAGTTGGAAATTACTACTCAGTCACCTCTAGTTGTAGTGATTGGACCAAATCAGGCTAACAAGCAAGATTTACCCAAGATTTTTCTAATTTAATCAGGAAAGGGACCTTGTATAAGGAGGTATTTGTTTACTAGATACATTCACTAATTTGGGAACTTACTGTGATCATTTATTATTTAGTGTTTTAATATACTGATGACAAAATTACTCCTTACGTAAAAAGCTAGAGAGTAGCTTATTGTTACATTTCCACCATACATTAATATGGGATTTAACATTTTTAGGTAACCAACATGCTTTATTTTACTGCTACTAAGTGTGTATGGTTTTCCTGCTCCACTGTTTGATTAATGCTCTCAATAACACATACGCAAGTATTTTCCAAGTTTTGAGCATTTATTCATTGACTTTTGCCAAGTGGTAGATCATGTGCTTCAACTCTGCAATGATAGAAAATAGCTATAATTTGGCTATATATTATTGATAGAATAATTTGGCTATAACCATTTCTATCATTCTGGCAAGTAATCATTCCTACCTAATAAGTAGAAGTCAGTGACAGGAAGATTATTTGCTCAGTTCCTTGTTTTGTTTAAGGCTCAAGACCACCTACTGACTGGCTGAAGACAGTAAGGCTATTTGAAATTGCTTTTAAAAAAGAAAAAAAGTCTCTATACCTGTTGCACAGCTGTGGTGACAGCCTAACAGGGACAAAGCACGCAAGGAGTATGCTCAGTAGTTATTTCTTCAACATGAGGTGCAAATACTCGGCTGTTTTAAGAATTCATATGCAAAAAAAAAAATCAGGCTAACAATATCCTCTATGAATTTTTCTGAGAGAAATTCTTTCCTATCTTTCGTCTTTAATTTGTGGAAAGCAATAAAGTGTAGCTGATTTCCAAAGATAGGATAACTTATAAAGATCTTATAGAATGAAAAAAAAAAATTTACAGGAAAACGGAAAGAAAAACAGAGAGAGCCATTTCAAGCATCATGGAAAGTTCTATTGAACAATATTGCTCTGGAGAGATTCTTAGTTTATAAAAATACAGTTTCAAATAGAGTTTTGGATAAAATTATTAGATTCACAACCAGCTTTATTTTCTCTTAGGTCTTAAGATGTATACTTTTTTGTCTATTAGAAACAGAACAAAAACAAAAAATCTGATGTTTTTACACTGGAATATCACCCACCAATGAAAATGAATTAATTATAGATACACAAAAATAGGGAGATATGGATAAAACCTGTAACATTGAACAAAAGATTTAAGATACCATTTATATAAAGTTCAGAAAGAGGGATGCAAACATAGGTGGTAAAAACAACTATAGCAAAATAAGAAAGTGATTATTATAAACTCATAATAATGATTATGTCTATGGCAGAGGGAAGAGAATGTACTCTAGAAAGCATATGTGTGTGGGCTTGTAAGTTGTCAGCATTGTTCTATTTCCTAACCTGTATGATGGCAACATCTGTGATTTTCTATAAAGTCTCTTGAAAGCATTATATTTTGCAATAAAATGGGCTAAAAATCACTGTCACAGTTAGTTGAATCTGTCTACTACTTTAAAGATAAAAAATAGGTTTCTCTGATACACTGAGGGATTATTTATAACTGCAGGATTCTATGTGGGAATGTACAGATTTTACAGAGTGTTACCTTTTAGTGATGAGAAGAAATCCTTCATTTAAACATTGTTGGAGGTAGATTATGGTTCTTGTTTTTTTTCAGTTGCTAAGTTGTGTCCAGCTCTTTGTGTTTCCAAGGACTACAGCGTGCCAGGCCTCCCTGTCCTTCACAATCTCCCAGAGTTTGCCTAAACTCATGTCCATTGATTCGGTGGTGCTAAACAGACGTTACTTCTTATTCCCTGGAGGTTTACATAAATTGGATGGCATATTTTTATTCTATAAGTCTCTAAATGTTTTAAATATTTCTACTGAGCTTGCTGTCACTTTCTTCTAGATGTCAAATAAAAGATTAATTGTGGTGTTAATAAATTTAAAAGTTGATACTGATCATAGAAGCATTAATTAATAACAAGTTAACACAACAATTCTACTACCACTTAATCCAGATTAGACTCAAAATTTTCAGTTGAAAATACTTCCTATATTCAAAACAATTTCTTGTGCTATAACATAAGCCTCTAGAGGCTTCTTCCTAAGATAATTGTACAGTGTGTGTGTGTGCCAAGTTTCTTCAGTTGAATCTGACTCTTGGTGACCCTATGGTTTGTAGCCTTCCAGGCTCCTCTGTCTATGGGACTCTCCAGGCAAGAACACTGGAGTGGGTTGCCATGCCCTCCTCCAGAAGATCTTCCCGATCCAGGAATCAAAGCCATGACTCTTATGTCTCCTATATTGGCAGGTGGGTTCTTTACTACTAGCGTCGCCTGGGAAGCCCAATTGTATAACAGGAAAGATGATTTGCATTCATTATTACTAAAAGGGCTTTCCAGGTGGCGCTAGTGGTAAAGAACCCACCTGACAATGCAAGAGACTTAAGAGACAAGGGTTTGATCCCTGGGTCAGGAAGATCCCCTGGAGGAGGGCATGGCAACCAACTCCAGTATTCTTGTCTGGAGAATCCCATGGACAGAGGAGCCTCATGGGCTGCAGTCCATAGAGTTGCAAAGAGTCGGACATGACTGAAGCAGTTTAGCATGTACATATGCATTCCTATAACTTGAGGTTGCTATGTATGAGGAGATGAACAAAAAGATATATGAGAACCACCAGGATTTGGAGCCTAACTACCTTTCCAACTTAATTCCTTGCTCCTCCTCACTTTTCACTATGAGTTGATGAATAGTAAGCTACTAATACTTGATCTTTTGTATTTCCATGCCTTCAACTGTTATGTGAAGATTCTTTTGGTTGCACTTGAAAAATCAATTCAAGCTAGATTAGGAGAAAAGTAAATTTCTATTACCATGTCTTCCAGACTACTAACATGTTTTTTTTTTTTTTTTTAACTTTACAATATTGTATTGGTTTTGCCATATATCAACATGAATCCACCACAGGTATACACGTGTTCCCCATCCTGAGCCAGCTCCTCTGTTCATGGAATTCTCCAGGCAAGAATACTGGAGTGGGTTGTCCTTTCCTTTTCCAATGATAAAAGGATCAATTCAATGGTAAGATATAATACTTATAAATACATATGCACCCATCTTAAGAGCACCTAAATACATAAAGTGAATACTAACAGACATAAGGAAGAAATGGACAGTAATAAAATAATAGTAGGAGACTTTAGCACCTCACTTACATCAATTTAAAGGTTATTCAGACAGAAAATCAACAAGGTAACACTGGCCTTTATAACACATTGGAGCATATGGACTTAATTTAAATGTATAGAACATTCTATCCCTAAGCAGAAAGATACACATTCTTTTCAAGTGCATATGGAACCTTCTTCAGAATATATCACAAATTAGGTCACAAAACTAGTCTTAATACATTTGGAAAACCTGAAATAATATCAATCACCTTATCTGACCACTACAGTATGAGATTAGAAATCAAATACAGGGGGGAAAGGATAAAATATAATCATGTGGAGTATAAACAACTTGCTAGTAAACAACCAATAGGCCACTAAACACATCATTGGGGAAATAAAAAATACTTTGAGACAAATTAAAATGGAAACACCATGTTCCCAAAGCTATGGATGTAACAAAAGCACTACTTCTAGTTTTCTAGAAAGAAACTGATGTAATACGGGACTAACATAGAAAATAGGAAACACCTCCAATAACAATATAAACTTAGATATAAAGGAATTTTTTAAAAATTAAACATTTGTAGAAGAAAGGAAATTATTAAAAATGAGTGAAATAAGGAAGATTAAAAAAAGAAAGGATCAATAAAACTAAGATCTGGTTCTTTGAAAATATAAACTATATTGTGAAACCTTTAGCTATGTTCATTAAGAAAAAAGAGAGGGCCCAAATCAATAAATTCAGAAATGAAAGAGAAGTTGCAACTGACAGCACAGAAATATAACAGGTAATGAGGGATTGCTATGAATAATCAAATGTAAACAAATTGAAGAAATGGGTAAATTCCTAGAAGCATACAATCTTTGAAGACTGAATCAGAAAGAAATAAAAAATCTGAACAGACCAATCATTAGTAATGAAATTGAATCAGTAATTAAAATTTATCAACAACAAAAGTCCTGGACCAGACAGCTAGATAGGTGAAATATACCAAACATTTGTAAAAGTTACTATTTATCTTCTCCAACTATTTCAAAAAATTAAAGATAAGGGGTTTGCTAACTAAAAGGAAATGGGGTGGTGGGACAAGATGGCAGAGGAGTAGGTGGATGTGAAGTACATCTCTCTTAACGGATACATCAGGAATACACCTTCAGACACAGAAATGCTTGCATAGCACCAGCTGAGAGCAGACAGGAGTACCTGATCATGGGAAAAGAATATATAGAACCAGACGAAACCACAGGACAAAGGGAAAACAGGAGTAGGGGGAAAACAGGAGTGTTAGTAGGACTGGACCTGCCCTCAGCGGGTGAGGGAACTAAAGCAGGGGTCCGATTCCCATATCTGGCAATTGTCTGGGTCAGAGGTGAAACATTTAAGGTTGAGAGTGAAGCAGCTGATCTGTGGCAGCTTAAAGGGAATGAAAATCAGACAGTCCTTGTCGCAGCCAAACGAATCCCAGACAGGGATGCAGGTCCCCTAGAAGGCGCAGCAGCAATTGTGCGGCAGTTGAAAAATTCTTTGGCATTGCCCGTCTTTGGGATTGGAATGAAAACTGACCTTTTCCACTCTTGTGGCCACTGCTGACTTTCCTAAGTTTGCTGGCATATTGAGTATGGCACTTTAACAGTATCATCTTTTAGGACTTGAAATAGCTCATCTAGAATTCTATCACCTCCACTAGCTTTGTTCATAGTGATGCTTCCTAAGACCCACTTGACTTCAGACTCCAAGATCTCTGGCTCTAGGTAAGTGATCATAACCTCATGTTTATCTGAGTCATTAAATCTTTTCTGTATAGTTCAGTGTATTCTTGCAACCTTTTCTTAATGTCTTCTGTTTCTGTTAGGTCCATACTGTTTCTGTCCTTTATTGTGCCCACCTTTGCATGAAATATTCCTTTAGTAACTATAACCTCTTGAAGAGATCTCTAATTTTTCCCATTTTGTTGTTTCCTCTGGGGCTTCCCTGATAGCTCAGTTGTTCAAGAATCCACCAGCAATGCAGGAGACCCTGGTTTGATTCCTGGGTCAGGAAGATCTGCGTGTTTTTCTCAATATCTTTGCATTGATCACCAAGAAAGTATTTCTTGTCTCTCCTTGCTGTTCTTTGGAACTCTGCATTTAGATGGGTATATCTTTCCTTTTCTCCTTTGTCTTTAGCTTCTCTTCTTTTCTCAACTATTTGTAAGGCCTCTTTAGATAACCATTTTGCCTTTTTGCATTTCTTTTTCTTGGTAATGGTCTTGATCATTGCCTCCTGTACAGTCACCAACCTCTGTCCACAGTTCTTCAGGCAATATGTCTATCAGATTGAATCCCTTGAATGTATTTGTCACTTCCACTGTATAATCATAAGAGATTAGATTTAGCTCATACTGGAATGGTCTAGAGGTTTTCCCTAATTGTCTAGTGGTTTTTTCTAAATGGCATTTAGAAAACAACCCCATACCCACCAAAGATGCTTGGAGGGCTCAATCAAAGCCTTGTGCTTACCAGGAACCAGAGGCCCCACAGAGACTGACAGACCTGCCTTTAAGAGTTTGAATGTCTCCTGTGGAGGCATGGGTCAGCAGTGGCTTGCTGTAGGGACAGAGGCTCAGGTTGCAGCACACCTGGGTCATGGAGCATTACCCACCATAGAACCACTGAGCAGATGACCCACAAACTGCAAAACAATTATACCAAAGAAGTTCTCACACTGTTAAGAAAGTTATAGGACCCACAACTGATTTCCCAATCTGGAGACCCAGCAAAGGCACTGAGAACCCCTAGGGAATTTGACTTTGGAGGCCAGTGGGATTTGATTACAGAACTTCCACAGGACTGGGAAAACAGACCCTTGGAGGTCACAGACAAAACTTTCTGTGCACCAGGAACCAGGAGAAAGGAGCATTGTCCCCATAAGAGACTGAGTCAGACTTGCCAGTGAGTGTCCAGGAGCCTCCACAGTTTGGCCTCAGGGCAAACAACAGGGAGGGAACACAGCCCCACCCATAAACAGAAAATTGAACTAAAGATTTACTGAACATGGCCCCGCCCATCAGAACAAGAGCCAATTCCCCCCCTCAGTCAGGCTCTTCCATTAGGAAACTTCTATAAGCCTCTTATACTTATTCATCAGAAGGCATACAGAATGAAAAACACAATCACAGAAAACTAACCAAAGTGATGAACCACATGTTCATCATGAACATGATGAACCACAGTCTTGTCTAACTCAATGAAACTATGAGCCATGCCATGTAGAACAACTCAAGATGGATGGGGCATGGTAGAGAATTCTGACAACATGTTTTCCATTGGAAAAGGGAATGGCAAACCACTTCAGTATTCTTGCCTTGGGAACCCCATGAACAATATGAAAAGGCAAAAAGATATGACGCTGAAAGAGGAACTCCCCAGGTCGGTAGGTGCCCAATATGCTACTAGAGAAGAGTGGAAAATAACTCCAGAAACATTGAAGAGATGGAGCGAAAGCGAAAACAACACCCAGGAGTGGATGTGACTGATGATGGAAGTAAAGTCTGATGCTGTAAAGAACATCATTGCATAGGAACCTGGAATGTTTGGTCTATGAATCAGGCTAAATTGGAAGTGGTCAAACAGGAGATAGCGAGAGTGAATATTGACAATTTTAGGAATCAGTGAACTAAGATGGTCTGGAATGGGCGAATTTAACTCAGTTGAGTTCAGTCACTCAGTCGTGTTCGACTCTTTGCTACCGCATGAACCACAGCATGTCAGGCCTCCCTGTCCATCATCAACTCCTGGAGTTCACCCAAACCCATGTCCATCGAGTCAGTGATGCCATGCAACCATCTTATCCTCTGTTGTCCCCTTCTCCTCCTGCTCTCAATCTTTCCCAGCATTAGGGTCTTTTCAAATGAGTCAGCTCTTTGCATCAAGTGGCCAAAGTATTGGAGTTTCAGCTTCAGCATCAGTCCCTCCAATAAACACCCAGGACTGATCTCCTTTAGAATGGACTGGTTGGATCTCCTTGCAGTCCAAGGGACTCTCAAGAGTCTTCTCCAACACCACAGTTCAAAAGCATCAATTCTTTGGTGCTCAGCTTTCTTTATGGCCCAACTCTCACATCCATACATGATCACTGGAAAAACCATAGCCTTGACTAGATGGACCTTTGTTGACAAAGTAATGTCTCTGCTTTTTAATATGTTGTCTAGGCTGGTCATAACTTTCCTTCTAAGGAGTAAGTATCTTTAATTTCATGGCTGAAATCACCATCTGTAGTGATTTTGGAGCCCCCCAAAATAAAGTCTGACACTGTTTCCACTGTTTCCCCATCTATTTTCCATGAAGTGATGGGACCAGATGCCATGATCTTAGTTTACTGAATGTTGAGTTTTTCACTCTCCTCTTTCACTTTCATCAAAAGGCTCTTTAGTTCTTCACTTTCTGCCATAAGGGTCGTGTCATCTGCATATCTGAGGTTATTGATATTTCTCCTGGCAATCTTGATTCCAGCTTGTACTTCTTCCAGCTCAGCGTTTCTCATGATGTACTCTGCATATAAGTTAAATAAGCAGGGTGACAAGATACAGCCTTGACGTAATCCTTTTCCTATTTGGAACCAATCTGTTGTTCCACGTCCAGTTCTAACTGTTGCTTCCTGACCTGCATACAGGTTTATCAAGAGGCAGGTCAGGTAGTCTAGTATTCCCATCTCTTTCAGAATTTGCCAGTTTATTGTCATCCACACAGTCAAAGGCTTTGGCATAGTCAATAAAGAAGAAGTAGATTTTTTCTGGAACTCTCTTGCTTTTTCCATGATCCAGTGGATGTTGGCAATTTGATCTCTGGTTCCTCTGCCTTTTCTAAAACCAGCTTGAACATCTGGAAGTTCACAGTTTAAGTATTGCTGAAGCCTGGCTTGGAGAATTTTGATCATTACTTTACTAGCATGTGAGATGAGTGCACTTGTGCAGTAGTTTGAGCATTCTTTGGCATTGCCTTTCTTTGGGGTTGGAATGAATACTGACCTTTCCAGTCCTGTGGCCACTGCTGAGTTTTCCAAATTTGCTAGTGGATTGAGTGCAGCACTTTCACAGCATCATCTTTCAGGATTTGAAATAGCTCAACTGGTATTCCATCACCTCCACTAGTTTTGTTCATAGTGATGCTTCCTATGGCCCACTTGACTTCACATACGAGGATGTCTGGTTGTAGGTGGGTGATCACACCATCGTGATTATCTGAGTCTTGAAGACCTTTTTTGTACAGTTTTTCTGTGTATTCTTCCCACCTCTTCTTAATATCTTCTGCTTCTGTTAGGTCCATACCATTTCTGTCCTTTATTGTGCCCATCTTTGCATGAAATACTCCCTTGGTCTCTAATTTTCTTGAAGAGATCTCTAGTCATTCCCATTCTATTGTTTTCCTCTATATCTACTACTGTGGGCAAGAATCCATTAGAAGAAATGGAGTAGCCCTCATAGTCAACAAAAGAGCCTGAATGCAGTACTTGGGTACAATCTCAAAAATAATAGAATGATCTCTGTTTGTTTCCAAGGCAAATCTTTCAGTATCACAGTAGTCCAAGTCTATGCCCCAACCACTAATGCCAAATAAGCTGAAGTTTAACCATGCTATGAGGACCTACAAGGACTTCTAGAACTAACACCAAAAAAAAAAAAAAAAAAAAAAGGTGTCCTTTTCATCATAGGGGACTGGAATCCAAAAGTAGGAAGTCAAGAGATACCTGGAGTAACAGGTAAATTTGGCCTTGGAGTACAAAATGAAACAGGGCAAAGGCTAACAGAGTTTTGCCAAAAGAATGCACTGATCATAGCAAACACTCTCTTCCAACAACATAAGATACAACTCTACACAT
The DNA here is from genome assembly GCF_029378745.1 of Bos indicus. NCBI lineage: Eukaryota > Metazoa > Chordata > Mammalia > Artiodactyla > Bovidae > Bos > Bos indicus. The sequence continues at coordinate 41,755,573 of NC_091764.1, read as the reverse complement.
GGACATCACCAGATGGTCAATACAAAATCAGATTGATTATATTATTTGCAGCCGAAGATGCAGAAACTATACTGTCAGCAAAAACAAGACCAGGAGCTGACTGTGGCTCAGATCATGAACTCCTTATTGCAAAATTCAAATTTAAATTGAAGAAAGTAGGGAAAACCACCAGACCATTCACTAATTATTATAGAAATGCAAATCAAATCTGCAATCAGATATCACTTCACACAAGCCAGAATGGCTATCATTGTAGAATTCACAATCAATAAATGCTGGAGAGGGTGTGGAGAGAAGAGAACCCTTCTACACTGTTATTGGGAATGTAAATTGGTATAGCCTCTATGGTGAACAGTATAGAGGCTCTTTAAAAAGCTAAAAATAGAGTTACTTTATGACCCTGCGATCCAACTCCTGGTCATATATTTGGAGAAAAGCATGATCCAAAAGTTTACATACACCCAATATTCACTACAGCACTGTTTACAATAGCCAAGACATAGAAGCAACCTAAATGTTCATTGACAAGGGAATGGATAAAGAAGAAACAGTACATATGTACAGTGATATATTACTCAGCCATTAAAGAGAATGAAATAATTCCATTTGCAGCGATATGGATGGACCTAGATATTGTCATACCGTGTGAAGTAAGTCAGATAGAGAAGAAATATCATATGATATCTCTTATATATGTAATTCAAAGGAAGTGATGCAAATGAATTTACAAAGTAAAAAGACTCACAGATTTAGAGAATGAATTTATGATTGCTGAGGAGAAGGATAGGAAAAAGGATAATTTTGGAGTTTGGGATAGACATATACATGGTGCTGTATTTAATATGGATAGCCTGTAAGGATATACTGCATAATGCATGGAACTCTGCTCAATGTTATGTGGTATCTTGAATGAGAGGGGATTTGGGGGGAGAATGGATACATGTATATGTATGACTGAATTCTTTTGCTGTACACCTGAATCCTTTTGCTGTACACCTGCTGTACACAACTTTTTTGTTAACCAGCTATACCCCAATGTGAAATAAAAAGTGATTTTTTTTAGGTTAAAGATAAGGGAATACCATGAGGCCAATATCCCATAATATCTAAAGTAGACACAGATAATACAGAATCCAAAATCCAAAAGGAAAAAGGAAAATTATAGGCTAATATTCACGGAGTCACAAAGAGCTGGACACAACTGAGCGACTGAACTGAACTGATCCTTGATGAACACAGATGCAAAAATTCTCAAGAAAATGATAGCAAACCAAACTCAAAAATATTTCAGAGATAGCATACACCATGGTAAAGTGGGATTTCTGCCAGTGGCACAAGGATGGTTCAATATATGCAAATCAATCACTGTGATATACCACATTAAAATGAAAGATAACAAATTGCATGATCATCTCGATATACAGAAGTATTTATAAAGCTTACATCCACTTATGATAAAAACTTAAAAGCTTTTACACAGTGAAGGAAACCATGAATATAATAAAAAAGCAGCCTACTGAATAGGAGAAGATATTTGTAAATGATATATCTGTTAAGGAATAATATCTAAAATTTATTTTAAACATTTATACAACTCAAAATCAATCAAACAAACAATTCAATTAAAGACTGGTGAAAGGCCTGAGTAGACATTTTTCCAGGAGACATACAGTTGTACAACAGACACACAAAAAGAAGCTCACATCACTAATCAATTTTCAAGGAAGTTCAAGTGAAAACCACAGTGAGATACCACCCATCCCTGTCAGAATGGCTGTCATCAAAAAGACAAAAAATAACAGGAATGATGAAGACATGGAGAAAAAGGAACCATTGAGTACTGTTGGTGGGAATGTTAATTGGTACAGCCATGATGGCAATCAGTATGGAGTTTCCTCAAAAACTGAAAAATAGAACTATACTATCATATAATCCAGAAAATCTGCTTCTGAAGAAAGCAAAAACAGTAAATAGAAAGGATAAATGTACCATTGTGTTCATTGCAGCACTATTTATAAAGACCAAAATATGGTATCAACCTAAGTGGCTACTGATATATGAATGGAAAAAGAAGATGTGTATATATGTATATACAATGGAATATCAGTAAGTCATAAAAGTTTGAAATCTTGTCATATTCAGCAACATGGATGGACCAAAAGAGTATTATGCTAAGTTAATGAAATTAAAAGATGCTTATTCCTTGGAAGGAAATTATGACCAACCTAGACAGCATATTAAAAAGCACAGACATTACTTTGCCAACAAAGGTCCATATAGTCAAGGTTAGGGTTTTTCCAGTGGTCTTGCCTGGATGTGAGAGTTGGACTGTGAAGAAAGCTGAGCACCAAAGAATTGATGCTTTTGAACTGTGGTGTTGGAGAAGACTCTTGAGAGTCCCTTGGACTGCAAGGAGGTCTAACCAGTCCATCCTAAAGGAGATCATTCCTGGGTGTTCATTGGAAGGACTGATGCTGAAGCTGAAACTCCAATACTTTGGCTACCTGATGTGAAGAGCTGACTCATTTGAAAAGACCCTGATGCTGGAAAAGACTGAAGGCGAGAGGAGAAGGGGACAACAGAAGATGAGATGGTTGGATGGCATCTCCGACTCAAAGGACATGAGTTTGAGAAAGCTCTGGGAGTTGGTGATGGACAGGGAGGCTGGCATGCTGCAGTCCATGGGGTTGCAAAGAGTTGGACATGGCTGAGTGACTGAATTGAACCGAACTGAAATAAGTCAAAGAAAAACACCATATTATTTCTCTTATTTGTGGAACCTAGGAAACAAATCAAACAAGTCAGAAACATACTCATGGAGACAAGGAACAAATAGGTGATTGCCAGAGGGAAGGGTGTTAGGGTTTGGGAAAAATGGGTGAAGGGAATTAAGAGGTGCAACCTTCTAGTTATAATGTCACAGGGATTAATAACTTTTTATGGTAACAGATGTTTGCTAGACTTATTATGGGCATCATTATGCAAGGAGATCAAACCAGTCAATCCTAAGGGAAAAAGCCATGAATATTCATCGGAAGGACTGATGCCAAAGCTGAAGCTCCAATACTTTGGACACCTGATGCAAAGAAATGAGTCATTGAAAAAACTCTGATGCTGGCAAAGATTGAAGGCAGGAGGAGAAGGGGACAACAGAGGATGAGATGGTTGGATGGCATCACCGACTCAAAGGACATGAGTCTGAGCAAACTCCTGGAGATGGTGGAGGACAGGGAAGCCTGGCATGCTGCAGTCCATAGGGTTGCAAAGAGTCAGACACAACTGAGCAACTGAGCAACAACAACATTCAGTTCAGTTCAGTTCAGTTCAGTTCAGTCACTCAGTCCTGTCCGACTCTTTGTGACCCCATGAATCGCAGCATGCCAGGCCTCCCTGTCCATCACCAACTCCCGGAGTTCACTCAGACTCACGTCCATCGAGTCAGTGATGCCATCCAGCCATCTCATCCTCTGGCGTCTCCTTCTCCTCCTGCCCTCAATCGCTCCCAGCATCAGAGTCTTTTCCAATGAGTCAACTCATCACATGAGGTGGCCAAAGTACTGGACTTTCAGCTTTAGCATCATTCCTTCCAAAGAAATCCCAGGGCTGATCTCCTTCAGAATGGACTGGTTGGATCTCCTTGCAGTCCAAGGGACTCTCAAGAGTCTTCTCCAACACCACAGTTCAAAAGCATCAATTCTTCGGCGCTCAGCCTTCTTCACAGTCCAACTCTCACATCCATACATGATCACTGGAAAAACCATAGCCTTGACTAGACGGGCCTTAGTTGGCAAAGTAATGTCTCTGCTTTTGAATATGCTATCTAGGTTGGTCATAACTTTTCTTCCAAGGAGTAAGCGTCTTTTAATTTCATGGCTGCAGTCACCATCTGCAGTGATTTTGGAGCCCCAAAAAATAAAGTCTGACACTGTTTCCACATCTATTTGCCGTGAAGTGATGGGACCAGATACCATGATCTTCATTTTCTGAATGTTGAGCTTTAAGCCAACTTTTTCACTCTCCACTTTCATCAAGAGGCTTTTTAGTTCCTCTTCACTTTCTGCCATAAGAGTGGTGTCATCTGCATATCTGAGGTTATTGATATTATGTAATGTATTTTAATGTCAAATTACTGTGTTGTACACCTAAAATTAAGGTAACATTGCAAGCCAACTATACTTCAATAAGAAAAAAAATATGACTTTGGATAGTCACGAATTTTATATCTACTTCCAAGAAAATTTTTTTTTCTTCACATGAAAATTGCTCTTCCAAGATTTTTTAGTTTAATGAACAACTTTCCAAGACATTATTTAAAACTAAATTAGATAAATTCCTCATTTTGTAATGGCTGTAATATGTAGTTTGACATATAGCATATTTATAGTTTTAAACAAGATTTTATGGACATTATACTGGAACTATCACATGCAAAATTCAAGAAAAAGTCACACAGTTCAGTTCAGTTCAGTCGCTCAGTCGTGTCTGACTATTTGCAACCCCATGAATCTCAGCACGCCAGGCCTCCCTGTCCATCATCAACCTCTGGAGTTTACCCAAACTCATGTCCGTTGAGTCGGTGATGCCATCCAGCCATCTCATTCTCTGTTGTCCCCTTCTCCTCCTGCCCCCAATCCCTCCCAGCATCAGAGTCTTTTCTAATGAGTCAACTCTTGCATGAGGTGGCCAAAGTATTGGAGTTTCAGCTTCAGCATCAGTCCTTCCAATGAACAACCAGGACTGATCTCTTTAGGATGGACTGGTTGGATCTGCTTGCAGTCCAAGGGACTCTCAAGAGTCTTCTCCAACACCACAGTTCAAAAGCATCAATTCTTCGGCACTCAGCCTTCTTCACAGTCCAACTCTCACATCCATACATGACCACTGGAAAAACCATAGGCTTGACTAGACGGACCTTTGTTGGCAAAGTAATGTCTGCTTTTTAATATGCTATCTAGGTTGGTCATAACTTTCCTTCCAAGGAGTGAGCATCTTTTAATTTCATGGCTGCAGTCACCATCTGCAGTTATTTTGGGGTCCCACAAAATAAAGTCACCCACTATTTCTACGGTTTCCCCGTCTATTTGCCATGAAGTGATGGGACCAGATGCCATGATCTTCGTTTTCTGAATATTGAGCTTTAAGCCAACTTTTTCACTCTCCTCTAAAGTCACACAAGCATCCTGAAAACTCTGTCAGGCAAGACTGACAAGCATACAACAAACAACAACAGCCAGAGCTGTATCATTATTATGTCTCAGGTCAAATTCGTCGGAGAGTAGTCACGTGCTACATTTCGTCCAATGAGGTTTGATAGAGGAGTCCGGGTCACTTAGGGAAAAGAAAAAAAAAAAGGCTGCCAACAACCAATACCTGAGCTGAGACACATAGCCTATTCCTTATTTGATTTTGTCTTTTTGGTGCTTATCCAGTGCTTTTTACCATCTCCGTAGAAAGAGTTGTGACAAGGTATCTCTCTATAAGAAGTTATTCTCCCTTGATTTGCCCCCTTTACTTCAGTGTTTTACTGATACAATGTGCTAAATTCAAAGATTATTTATGTGACAGGCCCAGAAATTCAGGTTCACAGTAGACCAGCCCTGTGGAGCTGCAATGAGAGAAGGGAAAGGAAGCCTGCATAAGACCTGTAGAGCCCCCTACCTGCCACCCCCACCAAACTTGCCTTTTCCAGCTCCCAATCTGCATGTCCAACTGCTTACCAATACCTTCATCTAGACACAATGGATACTTTAAATCAGCGCTTCCAACACTGAATTTATCTTCTTTTCACAGACGTCTACTTGTTCTGGCTTATTTCAATTAATAGCATCTCCAGACAACTCTTCCTTACTCTGCTTTCCAATCAGGCACCAGCTCCTGTCAGTTCTTCCTTTAAGGCCTTTCAATTCAGGGCGTTGTTTTTTCCAGTCCACTGTCACTGCTCTAGTTTAGGCTACATCTTCTCTAGTGTAGACAACTCATCTAACTTATCTCATGCTTCCAGTCATGCTCTCTAGAATGAGTTCTCAACCCTGTAGCAAATGACATCATATCCTTTTCTTGCAGCTATTCCCTCTTCACAATAAAGCCTGGTAGTTCAAGAGTAGCACTGCTCAGTCAGCTAGGCATTCCATGAATTGCCAGCTTCTTCCTTCTCACTCTCTATTCTCTTTCCCTATTACCTTTTCCCTCTATTTTCTTTTAGCTCCCTGATTTCTTGCCTCCAGAGTAATGATTCTGATCCTTCACTGCACATTAGAAAGCTCACCTTGAAAGCCTTAAAAAATCCTCCACCCAGGTCATCCAGGCCAAGTAAATAAGAAACTCTGGGGGTGACAGCCAGGGATCAATATGTTTTGGGGTTTTTTTTTAAAGATTTTTTTTTTTAATGTGACCATTTTGTTTGTCTTCATCTAATTTGTTACATTATTGCTTCTATTTCATCTTTTGGTGTTTTGGCTGCAAGGCATGTGGGATCTTAGCTCCCCAACTACGGATTGAACCCACAACCCTCTGAATTGGAAGGCAAAATTTTAACCACTAGCCTTCCAGGGAAGTTCCATTGATACATTTTTTAAAACTTTACAGATGATTCCAATGTGTATTCAAATTTTCAAGCCTCTGCAAATCTTTGCTTATGTTTTCTTCCTCTCCCTGGCCCAACCTCTATCCCTATTTTGTTTATTCTCCCCTGTTTTTGCCAACCTGCCTAATTCCTACACATCCTACAAATCTTATCTTACAACACAGGTATACTAGGAAGCCTTCCTTGACCACAAGGAATAAATGATAAGAATAGATGCAGAATTTTGAACAATGTAATTCTCAAGGTCTCTAAATTTACATCTAAAAATTATCTTTTGGACCACGTGATATCTATGCAATAAACATTTTGAAGATTCAACTGTGTTTATCATGCTAACAATATACATCATTAATTTATTACCAACTGTCAGAGTTTGTGCTAGATGATTTGTCTACATTATTTCATTTCATCCTTCCAGCAATCTTTAGGAATTATTCAAATCCCACTTTATTACTGAGAAGACTGAAGCTTGAACAGTTTAATAAATTTCCAAATAAACACTATAGCTAAAGTATAGATACCAATACAAGTCATAAACAAGCAGAATATAAAGTATTTTTCTATTTTTTTAAATCAAAATAATGTGAATAAAAGGTTTTTAAATCTTCTAAAGAAGAAACTTTTTGAAATGTATGCTTTTTTAGATGCCTATGGAAAAAACTACTCAGCAGCATAGGAGGAGAATAATAAAAATGTTTAAATAGCAACTAATGATTTTATCATATACACCAAGATGTCTGATAAGCACACGATTCAGATTAGAGAAATGGCAAGTTAGTTTATTTTGCTTTAAATTAGAAAGCAGTTCCTTTACAAGTCTAATATATACTTAACAAGAGTTTTGTAAAAGCATTAGCTGAAATAAAAGCTTAAAACAAGATTTCTAGCAGTTTTAGTGCTTCAGCAATCTGTGTCTATCTCTTGATTAACAGTCATTAAGGTTTCAGAACCAGAACATATACCTTATCCTTTTTATTCACTACCCCTTGCTCTCTCCTCCCCTCTTCTCCCCTCTCCTCAACTCTCATAATGTCTTTATTTTTTCCAGCTTGCTCTATGTGCTTACCTCTTTATAATTACCATAAAGAATCGGCAAGATAGGACCTGCATGGTACAAATGCCACACCTTGGTTGTGTTGTGAGCAACCACTTGAAGTGGTGGCAGTCTAAACATTTACACACTTCTTGCTACAATGTCTCATATTTAAGTATTTCATCACAAGTAATTCTTTAGAAATCCAGTAGGTAAAATATCCATATGCCTCTCCATGGTTAATACCTGACCCAAAAGTCACCTTCTTCTATCCATTGAGATGTTGACTGGATGAAACACTTGACTCTACATGCCTGGAATGGGTGTTAGCCACAACTCAGAATGATTCCTTCAAATGAAAAACAAAACACATAAAAGCAATTGTTCTTTCCTGTTAAGAACTGAGCAAGGGAAAACAAAAGACTTTGTTCAGCTGTAAACCATGTAAAACCAGGGGTAGGGTACCTGTTACTCTGCCAAGGCTAAAGTAAAGCTACTAGGGACATTACTTCAGGGATTACAAGATTCCAGGAAAGGAACAATCTGGCACTTTCCTGAGTCAGACATTACTGTGAAATATAAAAACATAACAGAGATTCTTACTAAATAATAAAATATGTAGGAAAATTGCACGTTATTTGTTTCTTTGACCCATTTCCTGTCTTCACTACCAGATGCAGCCCTCTGATGTTACTCTTCCCTCTCCGTATGCTCTGTTGAGTATTCTATCGGTCTTCTGAGCTCTAAGACAATATTTCATCCCATTTGTCCCAAGAAAGTATGAGTTTCTTTAGCATGTAATGATGAATCCCCAGATTCACAGAAGTAGATTCCAATATAATTAATATAAGATTCCAAATAATTAATACTATTTTCCACTCCCCACTATCTCCACACATATATGGGGCATAAGATGTGCAAAAGGACAAAATTATACTACTATGTAGTACTGTATAAACCAGTTAGATTTCCTAACTCAAAAGTGAAGAAATTGAGAGTTAGAGAATTCATTTGCTCAAATTCACACTAGTTACTGGCTAACTAGAAAAGGATTTAGTGTTGTAGTTGAGTGTATTTCCTGTTTATCTTAGTAAATTAATTTGTTGACAAATTTTATGACATCTTTTAAGATAATCGGGGATAGTTGGGTTATCACAAAATTGGGGGTGGGATCACTGCAAAAGAGAAGCATAGGATTTAATTGAGATTTTTTAAAATTTAATTTTGTGCTATACTCATTCACAAGCTTCCCTGATGCCAGAATTTTTTCCTTTGGTGTCTCTTTTAGATAATCTGTTTCTTTTCATAACTTTGCAATGCAATTTCAACTGTTGCATTTTCCCTTGATTTGACATTTACTTTTTCCCATATTGACATTACATATCTTGTTTTTAAAGGAGATGGTACAGCTTCTCCAGAGGAACTACTGAGAAACTTGATGAAGATTACTGGCTAATCTAAGATAATTGTCTCTTACTCTCTGTTTTTTGTAGCTCTTCTTCTTGACCCAGGTTGATGGCTTCTGGAATAAACCAACTAGGCCAAATCCATTCTGATAACCTTTCTTACTAGATCTTATATCAGCTTTACTTCACATTCATATGCCAATCATAAAAACACCTTCTGGCTTTGCTTGTGGCTCGGCTGGTAAAGAATCTGCCAGCAATGCAGGAGACCTGGGTTCGATCCCTGGGTTGGGAAGATCCCCTGGAGAAGAGAAAGGCTACCCACTCCAGTATTCTGGCCTGGAGAATTCCATGGACTGTATAGACACGACTGAGAGATGTTCACTTTCTTTCTTTCCTCTTCCCTAGGTGCTCAAATAATTTAGATGTAGACTTCATGAAATCAAGACATAATCATTCTTACTTTGAAGCATTTAGTTCAAGAACTAATACTAAGCATTTAGTTAAAGGGACACATCTGTGATGGCCATGAAATGCTAGTTCTGTAAGCACATATGATGTGTACATCTCAATTAAATTCCAATACATAAGTCCAGATTATCCAGTATCCAGAGCACCCAACTGGCACCACAAAATATTACTTAGCTCCACCTTTACTCTGGATCATGCTGCTTCTTCAGTCCCAACTAGATCTTTACAATGGACTAGAGATATCATTTTTCCTTTCTTTAAAATTTAGATACAACGCAAACATTGCATGCTCATATTTCAGACTGCAAGTTCCTTAAGGACAAAGAATATAAAGTATTTAATGTTGACTTCCCAGTGTCTAAAGCCTGATGTTTTATGGGTATTTAATAAATGATGTGTCAATAAATGAATAAATAAGGAAGCAGTCCTAAGATGGTGGAGGAATAGGACTGGGAGACCACTTTGTCCCCCACAAATTCATCAAAAGAACATTTGAGCGCCAAGCAAATTCCACAGAACAACTTCTGAATACTGGCAGAGGACAACAGGCACCCAGAAAAGCAGCTCATTGTCTTCTAAAGGAGATGGAGAAGTCTTGAGGCTACTGTAAGAATAAGACTGAAAACCAGAGGCAGGAGGCTTAAGTCCAAATCTTGAGAACACCAGAGAACTCCTGAATCCAGGGAACATTAATCGATAGGCACTCATCAAACACCTCCATACCTATACTGAAACGAAGCACCACCCAAGGGCCAACAAGCTCCAGAGCAAGACATACCACGCAAGTTCTCCAACAATACAGGAACATAACCCTGAGCCTCAATACACAGGCTGACCAAAGTCACACCAAACCCATTGACATCTCAAAACTTATTACTGGACACTTCATTGCACTCCAGAAAGAAGAAATCCAGCTCCACCCAGCAGAACACCGACACAAGCTTCCCTAACCAGAAAACCTTGACAAGCCACCCATCCAACCCCACCCACAGTGAGGAACCTCCACAAAAAAGAGGAACCACCAACTGCCAGAATACAGAAAGGCCACCCAAAACACAATATAAACAAGATGAAAATGCAGAGAAATACCCAGCAGGTAAAGGAACAGGATAAATGCCCACCAAACCAAAGAGGAAGAGATAGGGAATCTACCTGATAAAGAATTCTGAATAATGATAGTGAAAATGATCCAAAATCTTGAAAACAAATTGGAGCTACAGATAAATAGCCTGGAGACAAGGATTGAGAAGATGCAAGAAAGGTTTAACAAGGACCTAGAAGAAATAAAAAAGAGTCAATATATAATGAATAATGCAATAAATGAGATCAAAAACATTCTGGAGGGGACAAATAGTAGAATAATGGAGGCAGAAGATAGGATAAGTGAGGTAGAAGATAAAATGGTAGAACTAAATGGAACAGAGAGGAAAAAAGAAAAAAGAATCAAAAGAAATGAGGACAACCTCAGAGACTTCTTGGACAATGTTAAACGCCCCAACATTCAAATCATAGGAGTCTCAGAAGAAGAAGACAAAAAGAAAGACCATGAGAAAATACTTGAGGAGATAATAGTTGAAAACTTCCCTAAAATGGGGAAGGAAATAATCACCCAAGTCCAAGAAACCCAGAGAGTCCCAAACAGGATAAACCCAAGGTGAAACATCCCAAGACACATATTAATCAAATTAACAAAGATCAAACACAAAAAAACAAATACTAAAAGCAGCAAGGGAAAAAACAACAAATAACACACAAGAGGATTCCCATTAGGATAACAGCTGATCTTCCAATAGACACTCTTCAGGCCAGAAGGGAATGGCAGGACGTACTTAAAGTGATGAAAGAAAATAACCTGAAGCCCAGATTACTGTACCCAGCAAGGATCCCATTCAAATATGAAGAAGAAATCAAAAGCTTTACAGACAAGCAAAAGCTGAGAGGATTCAGCACCACCAAACCAGCTCTCCAGCAAATGCTAAAGGAACTTCTCTAGACAGGAAACACAGAAAGGGTGTATAAACTTTAAACCAAAACAATAAAGTAAATGGCAACATGATCATACTTATCAATAATTACCTTAAATATAAATGGATTGAATGCCCCAACCAAAAGACAAAGACTGGCTGAATGCACACAAAAACAAGACCCCTATATATGTTGTCTACAAGAGACCCACCTTGAAACAAGGGACACATATGACTAAAAGAGAAGGGCTGGAAAAAGATATTCCATGCAAATAGAGACCAAAAGAAAGCAGGAGTAGCGATACTCATATCAGATAAAATAGACTTTAAAACAAAGGCTGTGAAAAGAGACAAAGAAGGACATTGCATAATGATCAAAGCATCAATCCAAGAAGATATAACAATCATAAATATATATGCACCCAACATAGGAGCACCACAATATGTAAGACAAATACTAACAAGTATGAAAGGGGAAATTAACAATAACACAATAATAGTGGGAGACTTTAATACCCCACTCACACCTATGAATAGATCAACTAAACAGAAAATTAACAAGGAAACACAAACTTTAAATGATGCAATAGACCAGTTAGACCTAATTGATATCTATAGGACATTTCACCTTAAAACAATGAATTTCACCTTTTTCTCAAGCACACACGGAACCTTCTCCAGGATAGATCACATCCTGGGCCATAAATCTAGCCTTGGTAAACTCAAAGAAAATGAAATCATTCCAAGCATCTTTTCTGACCACAATTCAGTAAGATTAGATGTCAATTACAGAGAAAAACTATTAAAAATCCCAACATATGGAGGCTGAACAACACGCTGCTGAATAACAAAAAAATCACAGAAGAAATCAAAAAAGAAATCAAAATATGTGTAGAAACGAATTAAAATGAAAGCAAAACAACCCAAAACCTATGGGACACTGTAAAAGCAGTGCTAAGAGGAAGATTCATAACAATACAGGCTTACCTCAAGAAATAAGAAAAAAGTCAAATAAATAACCTAACTCTACACTGAAAGCAACTTGAAAAGAAAGAAATTACGAACCCCAGGGTTCATAGAAGGAAAGAAATATTAAAAATTAGGGCAGAAATAAATACAAAAGAAACAAAAGAGACCATAGCAAAAATCAACAAAACCAAAAGCTGGTTCTTTGAGAAGATAAATAAAATGGACAAACCATTAGCCAGACTCTTCAAGAAACAAAGGGAGAAAAATCAAATCAATAAAATTAGAAATGAAAATGGAGAGATCACAACAGACAACACAGAAACAAAAAGGATCATAAGAGAGTACTATCAGCAATATATGCAAATAAAATGGACAACTTGGAAGAAATAGACAACTTTCCAAAATTGAACCAGGAAGAAATAGAAAATCTTAACAGACCCATCACAAGCATGGAAATTGAAACTGTAATCAGAAATCTTCCAACAAAGAAAAGCCCAGGACCAGATGGCTTCACAGCTGAATTCTACCAAAAATTTAGAGAATTAACATCTATCTTACTCAAACTCTTCCAGAAAATTGCAGAGGAAGGTAAACTTCCAAACTCATTCTATGAGGCCACCATCACCCTAATACCAAAACCTGACAAAGATGCCACAAAAAAAGAAAACTACAGGCCAATATCACTGATGAACATAGGTGCAAAAATCCTTAACAAAATTCTAGCAATCAGAATCCAACAACGCATTAAAAAGATCATACACCATGACCAAATGGGCTTTATCCCAGGGATGCAAGGATTCTTCAATATCCTCAAATCAATCAATGTAATACACCACATTAACAAATTGAAAAATAAAAACCATATGATTATCTCAATAGATGCAGAGAAAGCCTTTGACAAAATTCAACATCCATTTATGATAAAAACTCTCCAGAAAGCAGGAATAGAAGGAACATACCTCAACATAATAAAAGCTATATATAACAAACCTTCAGCAGACATTATTATCAATGGTGAAAAATTGATAGTGTTTCCCTAAAGTCAAGAGCAAGACAGGGTGCCCACTCTCACCACTACTATTCAACATAGTTTTGGAAGTTTTGGCCTCAGCAATCAGAGCAGAAAAAGAAATAAAAGGAATCCAAATTGGAAAAGAAGAAGTAAAACTCTCACTGTTTGCAGATGACATGATCCTCTACATAGAAAACCCTAAAGACTCCACCAGGAAATTACTAGAGCTAGTCAATGAATATAGTAAAGTTGCAGTATATAATATTAACACACATAAATCCCTTGCATTCCTATACACTAACAATGAGAAAACAGAAAGAGAAATTAAGTGAACAATTCCATTCACCATTTCAAGGAAAAGAATAAAATACTTAGGAATATATCTACCTAAAGAAACAAAAGACCTATATATAGAAAACTATAAAACACTGGTGAAAGAAATCAAAAAGGACACTAATAGATGGAGAAATATACCATGTTCATGGATCAGAAGAATCAATATAGTGAAAATCAGTATACTACCCAAAGCAATCTATAGATTCAATGTAATCCCTGTCAAGCTACCAATGGTATTTTTCACAGAACTAGACAAATAATTTCACAATTTGTATGGAAATACAAAAAAACCTTGAATAGCCAAAGTAATCTTGAGAAAGAAGAATGGAACTGGAGGAATCAACCTGCCTGACTTCAGTCTGTACTACAAAGCCACAGTCATCAAGACAGTATGGTACTGGCACAAAGACAGAAATATAGATCAATGGAACAAAATAGAAAGCCCAGAGATAAATCCACGCACCTATGGACACCTTATCTTTGACAAAGGAGGCAAGAATATACAATGGAGAAAAGACAATGTCTTTAACAAGTGGTGCTGGGAAAATTGGTCAACCACTTGTAAAAGAGTGAAACTAGAACACTTTTTAACACCATACACAAAAATAAACTCAAAATGGATTAAAGATCTAAACGTAAGACCAGAAACTATAAAACTCCTAGAGGAAAACATAGGAAAAACATTCTCTGACATAAACCACAGCAGGATCCTCTATGACCCACCTCCTAGAATATTGGAAATAAAAACAAAAATAAACAAATGGGACCTAATTAAACTTAAAGGCTTCTGCACAACAAAGGAAACTATTAGCAAGGTGAAAATACAGCCTTCAGAATGGGAGAAAATAATAGCAAATGAAGCAACTGACAAAGAATTAATCTCAAAAATATACAAGCAACTCCTGCAGCTCAATTCCAGAAAAATAAAAGACCCAGTCAAAAAGTGGGCCAAAGAAATAAACAGACATTTCTCCAAAAAAGACATACAGATGGCTAACAAACACATGAAAAGATGCTCAACATCACTCATTATCAGAGAAATGCAAATCAAAACCATAATGAGGTACCAATTCATGCCAGTCAGAATGGCTTGAAAAAATCTACAAAAAGTCTACAAGCTATAAATCCTGGAGAGGGTGTGAAGAAAAGGGAACCCTCTTACACTGTTGGTGGGAATGCAAACCAGTACAGCCACTATGGAGAACAGTGTGGAGATTACTTAAAAAACTGGAAATAGAACTGCCATATGACCCAGCAATCCCACTGCTGGGCATACACACCGAGGAAACCAGAATTGAAAGAGACACGTGTACCCCAATGTTCATTGCAGCACTGTTTCTAATAGCCAGGCCATGGAAGCAACCTAGATGTCCATCAGCAGATGAATGGATAAGAAAGCTGTAGTACATATACACAATAGAATATTACTCAGCTATTAAAAAGAATACATTTGAATCAGTTCTAATGAGGTGGATGAAATCAATGCCTATTATACAAAGTGAAGTAAGAAAAAAAAGAAAAACACCAATACATTATATTAATGCATATATATGTAATTTAGAAAGATGGTAACGATAACCCTGTATGCTAGACAGCAAAAGAGACACAGATGTATTGAACAGTCTTTTGGACTCTGTGGGAGAGGGCAAGGGTGGGATGATATGAGAGAATGGCATTGAAACATGTAAAATATCATGTGAAACGAATGGCCATCCAGGTTTGATGCATGATACAGGGTGCTTGCGGCTGGTGCACTGGGATGACCCAGAGGGATGGGAAGGGGAGGGAGGTGGGAAGGGGGTTCAGGATGGGGAACACATGTACACTCATGGCAAATTCAAGTCAATGTATGGCAAAACCAATACAATATTGTAAAGTAAAATAAATAAATAAATAAATTTTAAAAAGCATATACCTAGTAGAATAAATCTTGTTAATAAAATATATATGTTGTTAAAATAGTAATAATAATATGTGCAGATTGATTATGGATGTAAGAATATGCTCAGAAATTAAAATGCTACTTAAAGCATAAATAAAATAAATGAATAAATAAGAAATGAATGTACTTCCAATCTCATACAAAAATAATTCTATTGATACTATACATTAACTAAGACCAACTCTCTCTTCTGTAATAATTTTTCCCTTGCCCTTTCCCTACTGCAGTTTCCTTTCTTTATCTCTACCTCAGAAGAAACTGTCTCTTTTCTCCTATGGTCCAACATTATAGGGAACTGCAAGGCTTTTAGAAGATGCTGATCTTATGTATCAAGATAAATAAGTGCATGGCCCAATAAATTATTTGATAATTATTAGGGAAAATGGTCAGAATTCCAATCTATAAGCAAAGCTAACAATCTTTATTAATATTATCTGTGGCTTGAACATTGAAAAGGGGCACACCATTTCAAAGTTGGAGAAACTAGACTGGAACTCAGGTAAGAACTGAAAGAAGAGTAGGAAGGAGGTGTAATACTAGCTGATGCTAAAATAGATGGGAGCTTCTAAATGCAACCACAAAGGCAACTCACATCTTTGTCAACATACCCCTCTGCGAATAGGCCTGGATTGTGGATGGTTATTCAGCAACCACAACTCTTTTTGCACACACCCATATCAGTGACTTCTCACTTTTTTCCCTTTTCTGTTTTAAAACAGCCTTTAGTATTCATTTATTAATCACATTTTAAATATCAGCAAATGCACTGTTTGTTCTGAAATCTGAATCCTACTCAAGATGGTCCTTCTGCTACAGAAAGTTCTGTGTCACTGACCACACAGAGTAAGGACAATACCTATGGCTGAGTATTTTAAGTGTGCAAATCCTTTACCACTGAGTTTCATTTCTAGGAATTTCACCTAAGGAAATATTCAGAAATGTGCTCACACTGATTCCTCATTATTTATATAAAACAAGAAATAATCTTAGCAATGTTATACATTAGACACTGGTTAAGTAAATT
Source organism: Bos indicus (assembly GCF_029378745.1). Taxonomy (NCBI): domain Eukaryota; kingdom Metazoa; phylum Chordata; class Mammalia; order Artiodactyla; family Bovidae; genus Bos; species Bos indicus. The sequence goes on along the minus strand of NC_091764.1, from coordinate 41,738,833 downwards.
ATGATACATTTGTACAATTGACTAACTTCAACTAAAAATCAAGTTGTTAAGGGATATTAACATTATTATTAACATGAAACCTGATTATCATATATTCTTTTAAAATCATGCTAGTTATTTTATTACATATGTAAATATGCACATACAAAATGTAAAAGGATAAAAGTAAAATGATAGCAGTGGTTACATTTGGGTGGTAAGATTATAGTAAACTTTACCTAATAACTTTGTGGTTCTTTGGCATTTCCCTAGGTTTCTGATTTGAAAATATATTATTTTGTAACTAAAGCATTAATTTAAAAAATAGAACAGGCAAATGAGGAGACTATTTATTGGGAATTCAAGACTAATGAAATTTCTCCCTTGTCCTCAAAATTGCCTTTGCAATAAGCTTATTAATGTCTAAAATTTAAGTTTAGAGACTCTAAATTTATTCTTACTATCTTTTGATATCTTTCAATATCTATATTGAAAATATATCTAAAGGGCAAAACATTCATTCCGCTAAGCATTTGTATGAATTAGACCACTGTTTTTAAGATATGTCTGTAAAATTAATTTATTAGATCTTAGCTTGAATTCAAAATAAATTAAATGGAATATAATAGAAAATATTTGAGTTTATCCTTCTTAATAAGGGAAGGTATTATTTCAGGATACTTTTTAACTTCAGTCATTTATGGGTGTATTGGGACATGTGGTAAAATGTATTATTTTTTTAGGAATCATTTTTTATTTATTTTTATTTGTTTGTCTTCTTTGTGGCACACAGTATCTTCATTGCAGCATGCATAATCTCTAGTTGTGGCACTCAGGCTCCAGAGTGCTTGGGCTTTTTGTGGTGCACAGCTTGTTTCTCCATGGCATTTGGGGTCTTAGGTCCCCAACCAGGGATCAAACCAGTAGCCCTACATTGCAAGGCAGATTCTTAACCACTGGACCAACGGGGAAGTCCCCAAAATGTATTCTTCATGGAAGGACATGGTCAATCAGTTTGACTGTTATAGCGTGACCACGTAGACTAGATTTTCTCATAAAGTGTGTTTTTTATTGTGGTGGAGATATTTGTGAAAGGGCACTGGATAAGCTTTTAAGAAGGCAGAAAGGGAGATGAGAGTATCAAAGGGCACAATTCATTCTATGGCTATTTTTAGCTCCCTTTGGCTCCCCTGAGAAACTAAAATATTGCACCGAGCCTCATTCAAGCAGTTGTAATGGACAGAATTTTTATATTATAGAAGTTTAGAAGTATAGGGTCAATGTAACTCATAGAGCTCATTAAGATCTTACTATCGGTTAGTATCTACTATTCCTACTTGCTCTGTGGCAGGAAAGTGAAACCATACACCTCAGGTTGAAATTTGAAGCCAAATGCTGGGACCCAAACTTGGCCGAAATCCAGATTGGGACATGAGCCCACAGCCTTTTAATTGGAATCACTTGGTTTCAGGACTTACTGAGGCTCAGGTTCTTTGTTTTGGTGGAAATGGATTTCAGCAAGAGGCAAAATGATAGGCAAGATGTAGATTTATTAATATAGGGCACTTGTGAGGGGTACAAGCTGACAGGCTGAGAATTAAGCAAGCTATGTTTTTATAATCAAAGAAAGTGAGTAAGGGGAGAAGACCACCTTCTTTCTCATTCTTTGAGTAGACATCAGGCTTACATAAGTAGCTCCTTCTCCGTATTGGGCAGGAGAGTGCTTTATCCTATAAGCTCAAAACTGTCATGGAACTTATTCAAATCAGCAGAAGGGTGGCAACATATACTAAAATATATCAAGTCACCTCAGATTTTAGTATGATGATGGTATTCTACTTTGGAATGTCACCCTTCCCCTATATTCCTGTCCTTGGTTCCGAGGATCATTGTCTTGCTGGACTCAGCCAGCAGATGCAGGCCTTATTTTGTCACTTAATGCCTTGGGAGCCTATCTCATGGTTTTATTGATGGCTTTATAATTAAGCAAACGTGCTTTTTTCCATGATGTTCTGGTAGTTTTCTTGAGCAATCATTAACATATAATGGTCTTCCAAAGTTTCCTAATATTCCCCCTCTATCTATAATCCCCTAGTGGGATTTCTAAAGCTATCTGTGCAATGATCTTACTCTATCCCTATCAGAAGTGGTACTAATCTGCATAAATCAAAAATTTGTAGTAGCTGAATGATCAAAAGAATAATATTCTTCCAAATAACATAAGTATACAGTAATATACTTCTAAATAACATAAGGTAGTGCATTTTTTTTTTTTTTTTACTTTCTTGAATCCAAGATTACAAACAACTTGGGAAATCAAAATTTTTCCTGACTTTTTATTCTGCACAAATTCATGGATCTGCATCCTTTCTTAGATATTCTTTGTAGTTGTATAGCACAGAACTTCTTATCAAAGAAAAGATATCTGGGGAAAAATACAGTAAACTGTCATGATTTTATCTGTTGCCTCTTCAAAGGATCAGTTCAGTCAGTTCAGTTCAGTTGCTCAGTTGTGTCCAGCTCTTTGCAACCCCATGGACTGCAGCACGCCAGGCTTCCCTGTCCATCACCAACTCCTGGAGCCTACTCAAACTCATCTCCATCACGTCAGTGATGTCATCCAATCATCTCATCCACTGTTGTCCCTTCTCCTCCCACCTTCAATATTTTCCAGCATCAGGGTCTTTTCCAATGAGTCAGCTCTTTGCATGAGGTGGCCAAAGTATTGGAGTTTCAGCTTCAGTATCAGTCCTTCCAATGAATTTTCAGGATTGATTTCCTTTAGGATGGACTGGTTTGATCTCCTTGCAGTCCAAGGGATTCTCAAGAGTCTTCTCCAATGCCACAGTTCAAAAGCATCAATTCTTCAGTGCTCAGCTTTCTTTATAGTCCAACTCTTACATCCATACATGACTACTGTAAAAACCATAGCTTTGACTACACAGACATCTGTTGATAAAGTAATGTCTCTGCTTTTTAATATGCTGTCTAATTTGGTCATAGCTTTTCTTCCAAGGAGCAAGTGTCTTTTACTTTCATGGCTGCAATCACCATCTGCAATGATTTTGGAGCCCAAAAAAATAGTTTCTCACTGTTTCCATTGTTTTCCCATCTATTTAACATGAAGTGATGAGACCGGATGCCATGATCTTCATTTGCTGAATGGTGAGTTTTAAGCCAACTTTTTCACTCTCCTCTGACACTTTCATCAAAGGCTCTTTAGTTCTTCGCTTTCTGAGGTTATTGATATTTCTCCTGGCAATGTTGATTCCAGCTTGTGCTTCATCCAGCCCAGAATTTTGCACGTACTCTGCATATAAGTTAAATAAGCAGGGTGACAATATACAGCCTCGATGTACTCCTTTTCCTGTTTGGAATCAGTCTGTTGTTCTATGTCTGGTTCTAACTGTTGCTTCTTGACCTGCATACAGATTTATCAGGAGGCAGGTAAGGTGGTCTGGTATTCCTATCTCTTGAAGAATTTTCCACAGTTTGTGGTGGTCCACATAGTCAAATTGCTTTCGCATAGTCAATAAAGCAGAAGTAGATGTTTTTCTGGAACTCGCTTGCTTTTCTGATGAACCAACAGATGTTGGCAATTCGATCTTTGGTTCCTCTGCCTTTTCTAAAACCAGCTTGAACATCTGGAAGTTTATGGTTCAGGTACTGTTGAAGCCTGGCTTGGAGAATTTTGAGAATTATTGCTAGCCGTGTGAGATAAGTGCAATTGTATGGTAGTTTGAACATTGTTTGGCATTGCCTTTCTTGGGGACTGGGATGAAAACTGACCTTTTCCAGTCCTGTGGCCATGGCTGAGTTTTCCAGATTTGGTAGCATATTGAGTGCAGCACTTTCACAGCATCATCTTTTAGGATTTGAAATAGCTCTACTGGAATTCCATCACCTCCACTAGTGATGCTTCCTAAGGCCCACTGGACTTCACATTCCATGATGTCTGGCTCTAGGTGAGTGATCACCTCATCATGGTTATTTGGGTCATGAAGATTTTTTTGTAGAGTTCTTCTGTGTATTCTTGCCATCTCTTCTTAATATCTTCTTCTTCTGTTAGGTCCATACCATTTCTCTCCTTTATTGTACCCATCTTTGCATGAAATGTTCCCTTGGTATCTCTAATTTTCTTTAAGAGATCTCTAGTCTTTCCAATTCTATTATTTCCGTTTATTTATTTATTTATTTTTTTGCATTGATCACTGAGGAAGCCTTTCTTATCTCTCTTTGCTATTCTTTGGAACTCTGCATTCAAATGGGTATATCTTTCCTTTTCTCCTCTATCTTTAGCCTCTCTTCTTTCACAGCTATTTGTAAGGCCTCATCAGACAATCATTTTGCCTTATGCATTTCTCTTCCTTGAGATGGTCTTGATCACTGCCTCCTATACTATGTCATGAACCTCCATCCATAGTTCTTCAGGCACTCTGTCTCTCAGATCCAATCCCTTGAATCTATTATTCACTTCCTCTGTATAATCATAAGGGATTTGATTTGGGTCATACCTGAATGGTGTAGTGACTTTCCTTACTTTCTTCAATTTAAGTCTGAAATTGGCAATAAGGAGTTCATGACCTGAACCTCAGTCAGCTCCCAGTCTTGTTTTTGCTAACTGTATAGAGCTTCTCCATCTATGTCTGCAAAGAATATAATCAATCTGGTCAGTATTGATCATCTGGTGATGTCCATGTGTAAAGTCTTCTCTTGTGTTGTTGGAAGAGTGTTTGCTATGACCACTGCATTCTCTTGGAAAAATTCTGTTAACCTTGGCCTGCTTCATTTTGTACTCCAAGGCCAAATTTGCCTGTTACTCCAGGTATTTCTTGACTTCCTACTTTTGTATTCCAGTCCTCTATAAGGAAGAGGATGTCTTTTTTGGGTGTTAGTTCTAGAAGATCTTGTAGGTCTTTATAGAACTGTTCAACTTCAGCTTCTTCAGCATTACTGGTTGGGACATAGACTTGGATTACTGTGATTTTGAGTGGTTTACCTTGGAAATGAACAGAGATCATTCTGTCATTTTTTGAGATTGCATCCTAGTACTGTATTTTGGACTCTTTTGCTGACTATGAGGGCTATTTGATTTCTTCTAAGGGATTCTTACCTACAGTAGTAGACATACTGGTAATCTGAGTTAAATTCACCCATTCCAGTCCATTTTAGTTTCAGTTCAGTTCAGTCGCTCATTCGTATCTGACTCTTTGTGATCCCACGAATCGCAGCATGCCAGGCCTCCCTGTCCATCACCAACTCCCGGAGTTCACTCAAACTCACGTCTATCCAGTTGGTGATGCCATCCAGCCATCCATCCTCTGTCTTCCCCTTTTCCTCCTGCCCGCAATCCATCCCAGCATCAGAGTCTTTTTCAATGACTCAACTCTTCGCATGAGGTGGCCAAAGTACTGGAGTTTTCAGCTTTAGCATCATTCCTTCCAAAGAACACCCAAGACTGATCTCCTTTAGGATGGACTGGTTGGATCTCCTTGTAGTCCAAGGGACTCTCAAGAGTCTTCTCCAACACCACAGTTCAAAAGCATCAGTTCTTTGGTGCTCAGCTTTCTTCACAGCTTCCTTAACCTGAAGTAAATGCTACAGCAAAAAGTTTTGGTTTTGTTCCATTGTTGGCATACTCCTTTAGCTCCAGCACACTTTTATGTTTATGATACCTAACCAAAGAAAGCAGTATATATTTTAAGCGCACTAGGTTTGGAGTTCAAAGAACTAGTATTTAAGGCCCAGTTACACGATGTAAGTTTAGGAAAACACCTTGACTATTCATTTTAGTTATATGTAGAATGAAACTAATTATCTAATTAGTGATTATAGAGTGTTTGGTTAAATGGCATGAAGTAAATCAAAACTGAAAGGGATACAAAATCATATTTATGATAGTTGATTAGAAAATAGTAAGGAATCACTGCAATTCCCTTGACTTTTTAGAAGGAGTTTTTATTTCAGCTAAATTTGAATGCAATTTAGCTGTATAGTATTTAAGCCTCTAGTAGAAGTGTGCATTTTCTAGATGCAAGACATAAATCATTACCTTAATTTTACAAATAATCTATGCTTTTCTTAAACTCTCAGAGAATTTAACTTCTGTCATGAATTTTCAGAATGAGTGGAGAAAATTTAACTTTATATGCAATTTCCATTCCTTTTATTTTTTAAATTGTGAGAGGTTTCAAACTCACAGAAAGCAATAATAGCAAATACTCATACCAATGGCTATGTGCCAGGTTTAGTTACATGTATTGAATCATTAGATTTTCACAGTAACACTTTGAGGCAAATATATCAGCTATCTTCATTTTACAGGTGAGGAAAGCAAAGGTCAAGGTTGTGAATGTAATAAACGCAAAATTGGGATTGGAATGCAGCTCATTTGACTCTGGAAACCAGGTCTTGACCATGTCACAATACTATCTACTTCATAAAAAGAGAAATTAAGCCTCAAAAAATGATAAATGTTAAAATTTGCCATGCTTTTCCCAAATTACTTTCTTTAGGTGGTGGTAAGCAGAGCATTCAGAAAACTAAGATCATGGCATCTGGTCCCATCACTTCATGGGAAATAGATGGGGAAACAGTGGAAACAGTGGCTGACTTTATTTTTGGGGGCTCCAAAATCCCTGCAAATGGTGATTGCAGCCATGAAATTAAAAGACGCTTACTCCTTGGAAGGAAAGTTATGACCAACCTAGATAGCATATTCAAAAGAAGGACATTACTTTGCCAGCAAAGGTCCATCTAGTCAAGGCTATGGTTTTTCCAGTGGTCATGTATGGATGTGAGAGTTGGACTGTGAAGAAAGCTGAGTGCTGAAGAATTGATGCTTTTAAACTGTGGTGTTGGAGAAGACTCTTGAGAATCCCTTGGACTGCAAGGAGATCCAACCAGTCCATTCTAAAGGAGATCAGTCCTGGGATTTCTTTGGAAGGAATGATGCTAAAGCTGAAAACTCCAGTACTTTGGGCACCTCATGCGAAGAGTTGACTCATTGGAAAAGACTCTGATGCTGGGAGGGATTGGGGGCAGGAGGAAAAGGGGACGACAGAGGATGAGATGGCTGGATGGCATCACTGACTCGATGGACGTGAGTTTGAGTGATCTCTGGGATTTGGTGATGGACAGGGAGGCCTGGCGTGCTGCAATTCATGGGGTCACAAAGAGTCGGACATGACTGAGCGACTGAACTGAACTGAACTGAACTGAGGCAGAACAGAGTTAGTTGGCCTCTTGTGCACCTTTTCAAATTCATTGCCTTCCACAGAGCATTTGCAAAGAGCCAATATTTTTGTCGATGTTGAGTAGTATGAATTCTTTGGATATTTTGATAAATCAGTAGCAAATATTTTCTTCCAGTCATTAGGCAGCTTTTTCATTCTGTTTGTGGTTTCTTTAACTGTGCAAAAGCTATTTTGTTTGATGTAGTTCCATTGTTTATTTTTGCCTTTGTTTACCTATCCTGAGAGTTCAGTTTAGTCAGTCAGTTGCATCACCTTTACAATCCCATGGACAGCAGCATGCCAGGCCTCCCTGTCCATCACCAACTCCCAGAGCTTGTTCAAACTCATGTCCATTGAGTCAGGAATGCCATCCAACCATGTCATCTTCCATCATCCCTTTCTCCTCCAGCCTTCAATCTTTCCCAGCATCAGGGTCTTTTCCAATTAATCAGTTCTTTGCATCAGGTAACCAAAGTATTGGGGTTTCTGCTTCAGCATCAGTCCTTCCAATGAATATTCAGGACTGATCTCCTTTAGGATTAACTGGTTTGATCTCCTTGCAGTCCAAGGGACTCTCAAGAGTCTTCTCCAACACCACAGTTCAAAAGCATCAATTCTTCAGTGCTTGGCTTTCTTTATAGTCCAACTCTCACATCCATATATGACTACTGGAAAAACCAAAGCTTTGACTAGACGGACCTTTGTTGGCAAAGTAATGTTTCTGCTTTTTAATATGCTGCCTAGTTTGGTCATAGCTTTTCTTCCAAGGAGCATGTGTCTTTTGATTTCATGGCTGCAGTCACCATCCTCAGTGTTTTTGGAGCTGGAGAAAATAAAGTCTCTCTCACTGTCTGCATTGTTTCCCCATTTATTTGCCTTGAAGTATTGGGACTGGATGCCATGATCTCCATTTTCTGAATGTTGAGTTTTAAGCCAACTTTTTCACTCATCTCTTTCACTTTCATCAATTGGCTCTTCAGTTCCTCTTCACTTTCTGCCATAAGGGTGGTGTCATCTGCATATCTTAGGTTATTGATATTTCTCCCAGCAATCTTGATTCCAGCTTGTGCTTCACCCAGCCTGGCATTTCGCATGATGCACTCTGCATAAAAATTAAATAAGCAGGGTGACAATACACAGCCTTGACATACCCTTTTCCCAATTTGGATCCAGTCTGTTGTTCCATGTCTGGTGCTAACTGTTGCTTCTTGACCTGCATACAGATTTCACAGGAGGCAGGTAAGGTCATCAAGAGATGGTATTCCCATCTCTTGAAGAATTTCCCACATTTTGTTGTGGTCCACACAGTCAAAGGCTTTGGCATAATCAATAAAGCAGAAGTAGATGTTTTTCTGGAATTCTCTTGCTTTTTCTATGATCCAGCTGATGTTGGAAATTTAGTCTCTGGTTCCTCTGCTTTTTCCAAATCCAGCTTGAACATCTGGAAGTTCTCAGTTCACATACTGTTGAAGCCTTTCTTGAAGAACTTTGGTTATTACTTTGTTAGTATGTAAGATGGTGCAATTTTGTGGTAGTTTGAACATTGTTTGACATTGCCTTTCTTTGGCATTGGAGTGAAAACTGACCTTTTCCAGTCCTGTGGCCACTGCTGAGTTTTCCAAATTTGCTGGCATATTGACTGCAGCACTTTCACAGCATCACCTTTTAGGATTTGAAATAGATCAGCTTGAATTCCATCCTCTCTACCAGCTTTGTTCTTAGTGATGCTTCTTAAAGCCCACTTGACTTCAGACTCCAGGATGTCTGCCTCTAGGTGAGTGATCACACAATTGTGGTTATTTGGGTCATTGAGATCTTTTTTATATAGTTCTTCTGTTTTCTTGTCACCTTTTCTTAATGTCTTCTGTTTCTTAACATCTTCTGTTATGTCCATACCATTTCCGTCCTTTATTGTGCCCATCTTTGCATGAAATGTTCCCTTGGTATCTCTTATTTTCTTGAAGAGATCTCTAGTCTTTTCCATTCTATTGTTTTCCTCTATTTCTTTTCATTGATCACTGAAGAAGGCTTTCTTGTCCCTCCTTGCTAGTCTTTGGCACTCTGCATTCAAATGGGTATATCTTTCCTTTTCTTCTTTTCCTGTCACTTCTCTTCTTTTCTCAACTATTTTTAAGGCCTTGTCAGACAACCATTTTGCCTTTTTGCATCCCCTTTTCTTGGGAATGGTCTTGATCACTGCTCCCTGTACAATGTCACAAATCCTTGTCCATAGTTCTTCAGGCACTCTATCAGATCTAATCCCTTAAATCTGTTTGTCATTACCACCATATAATGTAAGGGATTTGATTTAGGTCATTTTAGCATTTGATTTAGATCTTCCTGAGAAGACATATCCAAAAAATATTGGTAAGACCAATGTCAAAGGCTGTACTGTTTATATTTTCTTCTAGGAGTTTTAGAGCATCAGATCTTACAGTTACTCTCTTGAAAGCTCCTTGGACTGCAGGGAGATCAAACCAGTCAGCTCTAAAGGAAATCAACCCTGAAGATTCATTGGAAGGACTGATGCTGAAGCTGAGGCTCCACTACTTTGGCCACCTGATGTGAAGAGCCGACTCATTGGAAAAGACTCTCATGGTGGGAAAGATTGAAGGCAGCATAAAATGAGATGGTTAGATAGCATCATTGCCGCACTGGACATGAATCTGAGCAAACTTTGGGAGATAGTGAAGGACAGGGAGGCCTGATGTACAGCAGTCTGTGGTGTCACAAAGAGTTGGACGCCACTTAGCGACTGAACAACAACTACTGTTAAGTCTTTAATCCATTTTCGAGGTTGTTTTTGTTGCTGTCATAAACAGTGTGAGAAAGTAGTCTGGTTTCATTCTTTTGCATTCTTTCCAGTTTTTCCAAAACCATTTATTGAAGATGCTGTCTTTTGTCCATTGTATATAACCTTGCCACTTCAGCCAATATGGAAAGATTAACTTTCCATATAAACTTGGCTATATTTCTATATTCTATTTCTGTTCCATTGATCTATGTATCTTTTACTTAATGCAAGTTTTATGCTGCTATGATTACTGTAGCTTTGTAATGTAGTTTGAAACCATAGAGCATGGTATCTATAGTTTTGTTCTTTCTCAAGATTGCTTTGCTCTGGGATCCTTTGTGGTTCCATACAAATGTTAGGATTATTTGTTCTAGTTCTGTGAAAATGTCATTGGTATTTTGATAGGAGTTTCACTGGATCTGTAGATTACTTTGAGTAGTATGGCTATTTTAATGGTATTAATTTCTCTTAATTCATGACCATGGTATGTCTTGCCATTTGTTTATGTCATCTCCAATTTCTTTCAGCAAAGTTTTATGCTTTCCAGAGTGAAAGTCTAACATGTTTGGTTAGATTTATCCCTAGGTATTTATTCTTTTTGATGCAGTTGTAAATGAGATTGTTTTCTTAATTTTTTAGTTTGTTAGTAGTGAAACAGATTTCTGTATATTAATTTTGAATCTTGAAATTTCCCTGATTTCACTTATAGGCTCTAACAGGTTTTTGGTATTATCTTTAGAATTTTCATATATATTATCATGTCATCTGCAAACAATGAGCCTTTACCTTTTTTTCTTTCTAATTTAGATATCTTTTATTTCTTTTTCTTTTTTGACTGTTGTGACTTAGACTTCCAATACTATGCTGCATAAAAATGGCGAGAGTGGACATCTTTGTTCCTAGTCTTAAAGTAAATGCTTTCAATTTTTCACCATTAAGTACAATTTGGGCTGTGACTTTTTCAAAGCCTTCTATATCCACTATGTTGAGAGGTTATCTCATAAATGAATGTTGAATTTTATCAAAAGCTTTTTCTGTAACTATTGAGATGGTATATTTTATTCATCAAGTTGTTAATGTGGGGAGTCACATTGTTTGATTTGTAGATATTAAACCATCCTTGTATCCCTGGGATAAATCCCATGTCATATGATTCTTTGAAACTACTGTTTATTTGGTTTGCTATTTTGCCAACAAAGATCCGTCTAGTCAAGGCTATGGTTTATCCTGTGGTCACATATGGATGTGAGAGTTGGACCATGAAGAAGGCTGAGCGCTGAAGAATTGATGCTTTTGAACTGTGGTGTTGGAGAAGACTCTTGAGAGTCCCTTGGACTGCAAGGAGATCCAACCAGTCCATTCTGAAGGAGATCAGCCCTGGGATTTCTTTGGAGGGAATGATGCTGAAGCTGAAACTCCAGTACTTTGGCCACCTCATGCGAATAGTTGACTCATTGGAAAAGACTCTGATGCTGGGAGGGATTGGGGGCAGGAGGAGAAGGGGACGACAGAGGATGAGATGGCTGGATGGCATCACTGACTCGATGGACTTGAGTCTGAGTGAACTCCCGGAGTTTGTGATGGACAGGGAGGCCTGGCGTGCTGCGATTCATGTGGTCGCAAAGAGTCAGACACAACTGAGCAACTGAACTGAACTGAACTGAATATTTTGCTGAGGATTTTTAAATCTATGCTCATCAGTGATATTGGCTTGTAATTTTCTTTTTCAAATAGTCTTTGTCTAGTTTTGGTATTAGGGTAATTCTACCTTCAATTTTGAAAAACCATTTGAGAAGAACAAGTGTTTTCTCTTCTTTAAAAGTTTAGTAAAATTCACTTGTGAGTTTGTCTCATCATGGATTTTTGTGTGGTGGGATATTTTTTTTTACTGACTCAAATACATTATCAGTAATTGGTCTGTTCATATTTTCTATTTCTCCCTCATTCAGTCTTGCGAGATTACATTTCTAGAAATTTATCCATTTCTTCCAAGTTTTCCATTTTATTGGTATATAACTCTTCATAGTAATCTCTTATGATCCTTTGTATTTCAGTGGTGTCAGTTTCATTTCTGATTTTATTAATTTGTACCTTCCTTTTTTCTTCATGAATATGGTTAAAAGTTGACCAATTTTGTTATCTTTCCAAAGAATGACATCTTAGTTTCATTGATGTTTTCTACTTTAATTTTAGTCTTTATTTTATTTATACTTGCTTTGATATTCATTGTTTGTTTCCTTCTACTAACTTCGGGTTTGTTTGTTTTTTATAGTTCATTTAGCTGTAAGGTTTAGATTGTTTCTTTAAGATTGTGTTGTTTTTTGATGTAAGCTTATTGCTATGACCTTCTGTCATAGAAACACTTTTGCTGCATTCCATAGGTTTTGGAACATTTTGTTTCCATTTTCATAGCTTCAGGTATTTTAAAATTTTCTCTTTAGTTTCTTCAGTGACCATTTTGTTTGTGTATAAGAATGTTGAGTAGCCTCCAAGTGTTTGTGTTTTTTATAGATTTTTTTTTATGTAGGTAATTTCTAATTTCATACTTTGTGGTTGGAAAAGATTTTTGATATGATTTCAATCTTCCTAAATGTATTGATGCTTCTTTTGTGATCTAGTGTGAGATCTATGCTAAAAAATAGCCCATGTGCACTTGAAAGTATATTCTGCTGGTTTTGGTGAAATATTTTGTATATAATCTATTAATTTCATATGGGCTAATGTGCTATTTAAGGTTAGTGTTTCCTTAACTGATTTTCTGTCTGAGTGACCTGTCCTTTGATGTATCTGGGGTGTTAAAGTTCCCTACTATTATTGTATTACTGTAAATTTCTCCCTTTATATTTGTTGATATTTGTTTTATGTATTTAGATGTGCCTATGATGGGAATATCTGTATTTATAATTGTTACATCTTCCTGCTAAAACTTGATCTCTTTATTATTATGTGATGCTTTTCTTTGTCTCTTGATACAGGGTTATAAAGCTTGTTTTATCTAAGTATTGCTGTCTTAGCTTTTTCATTTCCATTTGCATGGAACATATTTTTGTGTCTCCTCACTTTCAGTCTATGTGTGTCTTTAGGTCAGCTATTTGTATGTGTGTGTGTGTATATATATATATATATATATTATTCTTTTTTTAAAAAAAGCCATTCAGCTACCCTACGTATTCTGATTGGAACATTTAATATATTTACATCTTAAATTAATTAGTGATGGGTATGTACTATGGCCATGTTTTTGGTTTTGTAGTTCTCTTTTGTTCCTTTAATCTTCTTTACTTTTGCTTTCTACCCTTGTAATTTGATGATTATTCTTTATTTTTATATTTGTTATATATTTTAAGTTGATGATCTCTTTATTTTGAACACATTCAAATCACTCTACATTTTTATATCTTTCTGTTTTGTGTATTCCTTAACTATTTATTATAAACATTGATGATTATATTACCTTCCCACTGGTTTTATAATTAATTGATCCGTTACCTTAACTATGTTTTTACTTACCAAGGTGATTTTTTCCTTTCATACTTTTTATGTTGGTAATTGTGATCTTTTCTTGTCTGCTTAGAGAAATTCCCCTAACATTTCTTTTACAACTGGTATGCTGCTGCTGCTAAGTCGCTTCAGTCATGTCCAACTCTGTGCAACCCCGTAGATGGCAGTCCACCAGGCTCCCCAGTCCCTGGGATTCTCCAGGCAAGAACACTGCAGTGGGTTGCCATTTCCTTCTCCAATGCATGAAAATGAAAAGTGAAAGTGAGGTATACAGGTGATAAATTCTTTTACATTTTGGTTGTCTGTGAAACTTTTTCTCCTCTTCCAATATGAATGTTAAATATGCCTAATAGAGTATTCTTGATCATAGAATTTTTCCGCTTCATTGCTTTCGCTATATTACACTATATCCTTCTGGTCTGCAGTTTCATCTGAAAAGCCAACTGATGTTCTTATGACAGCTCCTTTGTGCTTCTTTTAAGATTCTTTTCTTCTCTCCCTTTAAGACTTTCTTTCTCTTTTTAATTTTTGCCATTTTTATTATAATGTGTCTTGGTGTGGACCTCTTTGGGTTCACCTTGTTTGGAACTCTCTGCTTTCTAGATCTGACTTGAACCCCTTGCTTCTTGGGGAGAGCTTCTGCAGTTTTTATTATGCTTCTGTTTGTTCATTGCCTACCCAGGGGTATGGGTCTTAATTATACTGTGCCTCTATCCCACCTACTTAATCTAATTGTGTTTCCTTCTCCATATCTTTTTTTGTAGAAAATCTTTGACTGGAATAAAGATTACTCTCATAGCTAGTTGCTCCATTAAGTAATGTAACTTTGTTTTTTGTTTTTGTTTTGGGTGTTTTGTGGGAAGGGGCAAGTATTTGGAAATTTGGTGTGTCTGTGGGAGGAACTGAATTGTGTCTTCCTACTCTATTGTATTGACCACTTCCTCTCTCCATGTATGGTTTCAACTAGCACTTACTTACTAAATATTAGAGAATAATCTGAATTTAAATGTGCAATGTTCCATAATATCAAAACGCTGACAATCTAGAGGCTGAATTTATGGAAAAACAAGCAGTTATTGGTTAGATACTTTTTTATCTGGAGAAACAATGATAACTAGGTTAAGCACGGCCCCTTTCCTCATGGAATTTAAATTCTATTGAAAGATTTAGGCAGTGATAGTGTATATAAATAAAGCAAATAATTACAGACTGTGATGATTTCCAAAAGGGAAATGAGTATTTTATTGTTAAAGAAATAAAAAGGCAGGTATTTTAGATGTAGTCAAGGCATGGTACTGTGTCCTGTAAGACATGGACTCAAATATGAAAAAGATAGTTACAATCACCAGAAGTTTACTATCTAATGAAAGTCATACATTAAATATATAATTAACTACATGGGACAAAATTAAGTAAAACCACAGAAGAGATAAAATTATGTAATGTAGAAATTAAAAAATCCCTAAATAACTCTAATTATAGTTAATCAGGAAAATATTTATGGACAATATAACGTTAAGTTGGGTTTTGAAGGATGACTATGTTTCTGCTGATAGAATGAGTAAAAAATAAAATAAAATAAAATAAACAGTATGACAAAAAAACAGAGAAAGTGAAATCACATTCCAAATTCGGGAAATGGTGCCTAGTCTAACAGGATAGAAGCAAAGGAGTGAAGGCATGTGAAAATGAGATGACCTGGTAAATGGAACTTAAACCACATTAGAATAAAAAGCAATTTCTAGTTATCCAATTGAGGACAGAAGAAAACCTCTATCTAATTTTGAGGGGAAGAAAGATTAGTATACTTGTTGATCCTATATTCTATGTGGATACATTATTATCCCAAAGAAGAGTAAGAGACATAGTTTTCAAATGTTTCATTTTTTGAAGTGCTCTTGCTTATCGCTGACAAAGGTCCGTCTACTCAAAGCTATAGTCTCTCCAGTAGTCATGTATGGATGTGAGAGTTGGACCATAAGAAAGCTGAGCACCACAGAATTGAAGCTTTTGAACTGTGGTGTTGGAGAAGACTCTTGAGAGTCCCTTGGACTGCAAGGAAACCAAACCATTCAATTCTAAAGGAAATCAGTCTTTTAATGTTCATTGGAAGGACTGATGCTGAAGCTGAAGCTCCAATACTTTGGCTACCATGATGAGCAGGTCTGACTCGTTGGAAAAGACCCTGATGCTGGGAAAGATTGAAGGCAGGAGGAGAAGGGAATGACAGAAGATGAGATGGTTGGATGGTACCACCGACTAGGTGGACAAGAATTTGACCAAGCTCCCAGAGTTGGTGATAGACAGGGAAACCTGGTGTGCTGCAGTCCATGGGGTTGCAAAGAGTCAGACAGGACTGAGAGACCGAACTTGCTTATGGGACGATCTTACAGAGAATAAAGAGAACTGAAAAACTTAATTAGGTGGATTAATAAGTAATGTGGGAGTATCTGAGAAAGAGACACATAGTAGTAGAAAGAATGTGATAATCTGAATAAGACATTCAAATTTAGTTTAGAAGCTCAACTAGTTCCATATGGTGACAAGTTCATCTGTAGAAATGGAAGTGGATGGCTTATGTGGGTAGAAGTGAATATCATTAAAGATGAAGATGCTAAGTAACAAAATGGCCATGTTTGGGAATGATTTATTCACATGTATATTGAAAAGATTCAGAATGATGGTAGGACTTGGGACAAAGAGGAAACTAGGTAAGATCATCAAGACTTAAAAAGGAACCTGCGAAAAGATATTTGCCATCTTCAATACTCAGGAAGAAGAAAATTAGAAAATAAGGTACTAGTTTTTTTGTTTGTATCAGTTTGGTAAACATTAAAAGATGTTTTGCAGAGGGGCCTAAACAGGCAAACAGATATTATGTTTTCCTGAAGTGAATGCTACTATCCTTTTGATTAGATATTTGAAAATATCTATTAGTTCACCCATCCCATTTTTAAGAAGCTATTCTGTAGGACCTGATTAAAAATATTCTTTTTAAGTTATAATTAACATAAAATATTATATTATTTTTGGGTATGCCACATAATAATTCAATTTACTTCAGTTCAGTCACTCAGTCATGTCCAGCTCTTTGCAACCCCATGGACTGCACTGTCCATCACCAACTCCCAGAGCTTGTTCAAACTCATGTCCATTGAGTTGGTGATGTCATCCAAGCATCTTATCCTCTGTCATCCCCTTCTCCTCCTGCCTCGAATCTTTCTCAGTATCAGGGTCTTTTTCAATGAGTCAGTTCTTTGCATCAGGTTAGCCAAAGTATTGGAGCTTCAGCTTCAGCATCAGTCCTTCCAATGAATATTCAGGACTGATTTCCTTTAAGACTTCCTTTAGGATCAATTTATTTACACATTATAAAATGATAACCACGATAAAGTTCAGTTACAGTTTATAATCATACAAAGTTGTTACAGTAGACTATATTCCTATGTGTACCTCTTCATTATTTTTACTTTTTAGCTGGAAATTTGTATGCCTTAATCCTCTTTACCTATTTCACCCATCCCTCTCTCCTCTGACAACCAACAGTTTATTCTCTGTATATATCAGTCTTTTTTTTCCATTTTGTTCTGTTTATTCACTTGTTTTGTTTTTTTAAACACCATATATAAGTGAAACCATACACTGTTTACTTTTCTAGTATACTACTTAGTATCCAGATCTATCTCTCTTGCCTCAAAGGCAATATTTTATTCTTTTTTATACTAGAATAATTGTCCATTGTGGTGTGTGTGTATATATATACACACACACACACACACACATATATATATATAGCTATCACATCTTACTTATCAATTTATCCATTGATGGATACTTAAGTTACTTCAGTATTTGACTATCATAAATAATTCTGCAGTGAATATAAGGATATATATATATTAAATATATATTATATTTAATGTATATATATTCAAATTAGTGGAGTTTTTGTTTTCTTCAGGTAAATTCCCCAAAGTGGAATTGCTGGATCATATATAATCTATCTTAAGTTTTTTGAGGAATCTTCATACTGTTTCCATAAGGTTTGCATCAATTTATAATTGCACTAGCAATACAAGGGTTTCCTTTTCTCTGAATCCTATTCAGCAGTTGTTTTATGCCTTTTTGATGAAAGTCATTCTGACAATTGTGGGATGGTATCTCACTGAGGTTTTGATGTGTGTTTCCCTGGTGACTAGTGATGCTGAGCACTTTTTCATGTGCTTGTTGACCACTTATATGTCTTCTTTGGTGACTATTCAGATCCTCTGCCCATTTTTAATTGTTTTCTTTATGTTGCTGCTGCTAAGTTGCTTCAGTCATGTCCGACCCTGTGCAACCCCACAGACAGCAGCCCACCAGGCTCCTCCATCCCTGAGATTCTCCAGGCAAGAATACTGGAGTGGGTCGCCATTTCCTTCATCAATAACCTCAGATATGCAGATGATACCACTATAATGGCAGAAAGTAAAGAGGAACTCAAGAGCCTCTTGATGAGGGTGAAAGATGAGAGTGAAAAAGCTAGCTTAAAACTCACTGTTACAAAAACTAAGATCATGGTATCCGGTCCCATCACTTCATGGCAAATAGAGGGGGAAAAGTGGAAGCAGTGACAGATTTTCTGTTCTTGGTCTCCAAAATCACTGTGAACAGTGACTGCAACCATGAAATTAAGACATTTGGCCCTTGGAAGGAGAGTGATGACAAGCCTGGAAAGTATATTAGAGCAGAGACATCACTTTTCCAACAAAGGTGCACATAGTCAAAGGTATAGTATTTTTAGTAGCCATGTATGGATATGAGAGTTGGACCATAAAGAAGGCTGAGTGCCAAAGAATTGATGCTTTTGAATTGTGGTGCTGGAGGACTCTTGAGCACCCACTGGACTGTAAGGAGATCAAACCAGTCAATCTTAAAGGAAATCAGCCCTGGAATATTCATTGGAAGGATTGATGCTGCAGATGAAGCTCCAACACTTTGGCCACCTGATGAAAAGATCTGACTCATGGGAAAAGACCCTGAATCTGGGAAATATTGAAGGCAAAAGGAGAAGAGGGTGGCAGAGGATGAGAAGGTTAGATAGCATCACCACCTCAGAGGACATGAATTTGAGTGAACTCTGGGAGACAGTGAAGGACCCAGAAGCCTGGCATGTTGCATCCCATAAGATCACAGAGTTAGACATGATTTAGTGACTGAACAATAACAGCAACAAAGCATCCATAGTATGGAATAATATGCTCCTACTAAGAAGAAGTTAGACGTAAGTGATTTATGGGAAGATATCTACAATAAGTAAGTTGTTTTTTTTTTTTTTTTTTTGAGTTACAGAATTCTATGTGGAGTAAGCAATAAAAAGGAAATAAATTCTGTATATATTTGTATGAAAAGAAAGAAAGTTTTGGAGATTACCCTCCAATTTGATCACGTGGGTTGTATTTTGGGACAGGATTGAAGGGAGAAGATAGAGATTATGAGTGTATTCCTTATACATTTTGACTTTTTTGACTTGTCAATACTACTTTTACTTTTAAAAATAAAAGTATCATAATAAATAGAACAATTTCTTCAAAAGGAATTAAAATCTTATAAAAGGATAACAGAAGTATACAAATAGTGCCAAGAAGCAGAACAATTGATGGACCTTGAAAGATCAATAAATAATCCATTGAGGACACAGTCTAAGGAAAGAACTCCATAAATTTTTTATCATACCTAATGGTATTTTAAAGAAAAAATATCATCCTATTCAAAATCATAAGTTTGATATTCAGTTAGACTAGCAAAGATCTACTAGCAAGATCTACCTTACGGGATTTTTTTTTTTTAATGTGTATTAGGAGCGCCTTTAAAAACTAAAAAAAAAAAAAAAGAAAGAAAAAAAATTAGTTTAGAAAGCAATAAGCTCTAGATTTTTGCAAGCAGTTTCCAGAATTTAAAAAGCACTCCCTAGCACCTGTCTTATTTCATTGCCTAAGACATGTCTTTGAAACTCTTCACAGTGTCTAGATACTGCCTGGAACCTGTGCACTGTTTTCCTAAATAGCCCATCCCTAGCCTTTGGCTATAGATACAGTATTACAGGTCATGAAAATAGCTAAAGAAAAATAAGAAACAGCAGGCATATGTGATAGATGAAACTCTTATCTCTCTTAATCAAAGATAGTGAAGAATTCCTGCATGTGAATACTGCATTTTATAGAACTGGTTGTGGTTTTTTTTTTTTTTTTCTTTTTCCTCCACCTATTTAAGCTTCATGTTTGGAGCAAAGAACATAGATGTCATCAATGAACTCCACCCCTTACTTCCAGTTCTACAAGAATTATAAGTAGGTAGATAGGTGTGTGTTAGGGTGGTGGCCCTGTCACATTCATTTATCATACTCCTGCTTATCCAGTTGTTGAATCAACAGGAAATTGCCACCTTATAAGAAATAAAGGAAAACTTCCATCTACTTAATCATCAATGTTTATTCTAACAGTATGATTTGATTATGTTATTTTTCCTGCTAAGATTCAACTTTTTTGTCTGTATCCTCTTTGTGGAGCTTTTGTGAATATTAAGTGAGAAAATACATGATAAGTTCCTGGTGCAATGTCTGCTTGGAAAAGACTGAATCCTTAGATCCTCTCATCTACCTATTCTACCTACATGACTTCTTATCTAATTTTTCCCTCACTCATTAGTTCACTTACTTTCTGTTCTTCTTGGTCCTTTTCCTTCTCTAAAGGCATATTCTTTCTTTGGAACAATTGTGATTCTTTTTCTTTCTTAATAGTGCACTCCTTTTAAATTCTAGCCACTAGAGGGATATATGTGCTTAGTTTCAAAGTCGTGTCCAACTCTTTGCAATCCCATGGACTGCAGCCCACCAGGCTCTTCTCTCCATGGGGATTCTTCAGGCAAGAATACTGGAGTGGGTTGCCATCCCCTCCTCCAGAGGGATATATAGTAAGATACAATTCCACTCACCCTGATCTCATTAGAATCAGAGGCTAAAAATCAAAAAAGAATCAAATAAGTATAGAATGTTAAAGAGGTATTAGAAAATATCTAATACAACAAATAATATTAAAGATGATGAATTACCTGTTATCCAGGTAATCTTTACATTTTTCAAATTATTACCTCTACAATATATGAAGTTAAAAAACAAACTTTATTTTCCTTGAAAACTTCCTTTTAAACCATTTTCTGGAAAAATTAAAGACAAAGGTCACAAGTGAGGGCAAAAAAACCTTTAGCAACAAAACCGGTTTGTAGATTGTTTAACTCAAATAATTAAAAGTTCAAAATAAATCCATGTATTCAGCAAAGGAAATCATAAATAAAACAGAAAGACAACCCTCAGAATGAGAAAAGTTATAAATGAAGCAACTCACAAGAGAATAATCTCCAAAATATACTTGTTACTCAATATCAAAAAACAAATAACTGAATAAAAAACTGGAAGATCTAAATAGACATTTCTTTAGCAAAGACATATAGGTGGTCAAAAAGCATGTGAAAAGGTGTTCAAGATCACTAATTATTAGAGAAATGCAAATCAAAACTACAATGAGTTATTACTTCACACTGATCAAAATGGCCATCATGGAAAAAATCTATAAAGAATAAATACTGGAGAGGGTGTGGAGAAAAGGAAAGCCTTCTACACTTTGTGAGAATGTAAATTGGTACAGCCACTAGGGAGAACAGTGTGAAGTTCCTTAAAAAACTAAAAATAGAACTACCATATGTACCAGCAATCCCACTTTCAGGTATATGCCCAGAGAAAACCATAATTAAAAAAAAAAAAATACACCCCAACGTTTATTACAGCACTATTTACAATAGCCAGGACATGGAAGTAACTTAAATGTCCATCAACAGAGAAATGTTTAAAGAAGATCTGGTAAATATATAAATACATATATAAATTAAATTAAAATCTAAATTTAAATTTAAAAAATATAGTCTCTAAATATGATTTATCTTAGTTATGTTTTAATTTTTACTTTGTTTAACATTTAATAATTAAAATTAGTCTCTACTTAGGTATCTAAGTAACCCAAGAATTAAAGTAATTTCTTAACTTTGAACATCCACTCATTCTAAAGCATATGCAAAATATGCAAAAGTATTTATATTTATCTAGAAGCTGATAGAAACTATGATGCTATAATTAAAAAATTACTTTCAACAAATATCCTATATGATTAAAAATATAAACTAAGAATATAAACAATAAAGAAATGAAAAATTCATGTAAAATATCAAACCCAGAAGATACACTTCCTATTTATTCATTTGCTTTTCACACATACACTAGAGCCTTATTTCTGAGATGGTAATTTATATTTTTGTTCATTATTTTTTTATTATTCTCTCACTAAAAAAATATTGCTATGATAATTTGAGGACGATCTAAGCCCTGCACAGTTATACCACAGGAAAACTGTTGGCAGTGAGAATTCTGTCTTTACCTTAGAACTGTAAAGGAGAGGACCAAATAGTTGGAGGCTCCAACATTATCATGTCATCAAGAGGGAAGTATACAAATATATTCTTATGCTTGTTATATTTTAAGAAAAGACACATAAATTTGCCCATAAAATATTATGTGCAATTGGCAATATTCAAATAACATTTTAAACAGTTATAAAATGGTGCTAAGTACCTATCTATCAATAATTATTTTAAATGCAAATGTAATAAATTCTTCCATCAAAAGGCATAGAATGGATACTGCTGCTTAGTTGCTCAGTCATGTCCAACTCTTTGTGTCCCCGTGGACTGTAGCCCTCCAGGCTCTGTGCTCCACATCAAGAGCAGCCACCACAATGAGAAGCCGGTGCAACTCAGTGAAGAGTAGCACCAGTTGTTAGCAACTGGAGAAAGCCAGAACAAATCAACAAAGACCCAGTGAAGTCATAAATAAATAATAATTAATTAAAATTGCATAAAAATTTACCCCAAAATTTTAACCAATAAATAAAAGAATTGTACAATAAAATGTATAAGACATTGATGAAAGGAATTGAAGAAGACAAAAATAAATGGAAAGGTATTCTGTGCTTATGGATTGGAAGAACTGATATCATTGAATGGACCAAAGTTTTCAAAGAAATCTGCATATTCAATGCAAACCCTATCAAAATTCCAATGTCTTTTTTCACAGAACTATTAAAGAAAACACTCTTAAAATTTGTATGAAACTGCAAAAGACTCTGAAGAGCCAAGGCAGTATTGAGCAGGACAAAGATGGAGGCATTATACTTCTTAATTTCATGACATTACAAAACTATAGTCATCAAACAATATGGCATTGACATAAAAACAGATTTATAGATCAACGAATATTCACAGAAAGAAACCCATGCATATATGGTCAATTAATTTATGACAAATGTGTGCAGATTGTATAACAGGTAAAGGATAGTCTTTTTACCAAATGGTGTTGGTAAAACTGGACAGTTACATATGAAGAATAAAATTAGACTACTGTCTTAACATGGCACAGTGGTAAAGAATCCACTTGCCATTGCAGGAAATGCAAAAAATGTGGGTTCAAATTGTGAAATTATTTGTTCTAGCTCTGTGAAAAATACCATTGGTAGCTTGATAGGGATTGCATTGAATCTATAGATTGCTTTGGGTAGTATACTCATTTTCTCTATATTGATTCTTCTGATCCATGAACATGGTATATTTCTCCATCTATTAGTGTCCTTTTTGATTTCTTTCACCAGTGTTTTATAGTTTTCTATATATAGGTCTTTAGTTTCTTTAGGTAGATATATTCCTAAGTATTTTATTCTTTCCATTGCAATGGTGAATGGAATTGTTTCCTTAATTTCTCTTTCTGTTTTCTAATTATTAGTGTATAGGAATGCAAGGGATTTCTGTGTGTTGATTTTATATCCTGCAACTTTACTATAGTCATTGATTATTTCTAGTAATTTTCTGGTGGAGTCTTTAGGGTTTTCTATGTAGAGGATCATGTCATCTGCAAACAGTGAGAGTTTTACTTCTTCTTTTCCAATTTGGATTCCTCTTATTTCTTTTTCTGCTCTGATTGCTGGGGCCAAAACTTCCAAAACTAGTAGTGGTGAGAGTGGGCACCCTTGTCTTGTTCCCAACTTTAGGGGAAATGCTTTCAATTTTTCACCACTGAGGATAATGTTTGCTGTGGGTTTGTCATATATAGCTTTTATTATGTTGAGGTATGTTCCTTGTATTCCTGCTTTCTGGAGAGTTTTTTTTTTTTTTTTATCATAAATCGATGTTGAATTTTGTCAAAGGCTTTCTCTGCATCTATTGAGATAATCATATGGCTTTTATTTTTCAATTTGTTGATGTGGTATACAAATCAATTGGTGTATAATTGCATTGATTGATTTGCAGATATTGAAGAATCCTTGCATCCCTGGGATAAAGCCCACTTGGTCATGGTTATGATCTTTTTCATGTGTTGTTGGATTCTGATTGCTAGAATTTTGTTAAGGATTTTTGCATCTATGTTCATCAGTGATATTGGCCCGCGTTCTTTTTTTGTGTCATCTTTGTCAGGTTTTGGTATTAGGGTGATGGTGGCCTGCCATACGACCCAGCAATCCCACTTCTGGGCATACACACTGAGGAAACCAGAATTGAAAGAGACACGTGTACCCCAATGTTCATCACAGCACTGTTTATAATAGCCAGGACATGGAAGCAACCTAGATGGCCATCAACAGATGAATGGATAAGAAAGCTGTGGTACATATACATAATGGAGTATTACTCAGCCATTAAAAAGAATACATTTGAATCAGTTCTAATGAAGTGGATGAAATTGGAGTTGATTATACAGAGTGAAGTAAGTCAGAAAGAAAAACACCAATACAGTATGTTGCTGCTGCTGCTGCTGCTAAGTGGCTTCAGTCGTGTCCAACTCTGTGCTACCCCATAGACAGCAGCCCATCAGGCTCCACCATCCCTGGGATTCTCCAGGCAGGAACACGGGAGTGGGTTGTCATTTCCTTCTCCAATGCATGAAAGTGAAAAGTGAAAGTGAAGTTGCTCAGTCGTTTCCGACTCTTCACGACCCCATGGACTGCAGCCTTCCAGGCTCCTCCATCCATGGGGTTTTCCAGGCAAGAGTACTGGAGTGGGGCGCCATTGCCTTCTCCGCCAATACAGTATACTAATGCATATATATGGAATTTAGAAAGATAGTAATGATAACCCTGTATGCGGGACAGCAAAAGAGACACGAATGTATAGAATAGTCTTTTGGACTCTTGTGGGAGGGGGCGGGGGGATGATTTTGGAGAATAGCATTGAAACATGTGTAATATCATATAAGAAATGAACCGCCAGTCCAGGTTTGATGCAGGATACAGGATGCTTGGGGCTGGTGCACTGGGATGACCCAGAGGGATGGTATGAGGAGGGAGGTGGGAGGGGGTTCAGGATTGGGAACACATGTACACCCATGGCGGATTCATGTTGATGTATGGCAAAACCAATACAACATTGTAAAGTAATTAGCCTGTAATTAAAATAAATACATTTAAATTTAAAATTAAAAAAAAAAAAGAAAGAAATGTGGGTTCAGTCCCTGGGTTGGAAAGACACCTTGGTGTAGGAAATTGCAACCCACTCCAATATTCTTGCCTGGAAAATACCATGGACAGAGGAGCCTGGCGCCCAACAGTCCATGGGGTAGGATAGAGTCAGACATGACTGAGTGACTGAGCATGCACGCATACATGTCTTAGACAATACACAAAAGTTCACTCAAAGTTGATTAAGGACTTGAATATAAAACCTGAAACCGTAAAAGTCCTAGAAGAATACATAGGTGGTATGCTCTTTGACATCAATCTTGATAATGTTTTCTGGGGGGAATCTGACTCCAAATGTAAAGGCAACAAAAGTAAAAGTAAACAAGTGAGATTATATAAAGCTAAAGTTTCTGTGGAGGAAATAAAACCATCAACAAAACAAAAAAGCAGAAAGGGAGAAAAATTTTGCAATTATGTATCTGAGAAGAGGTTAATATCCAAAGCATATAAAAATTCATACTATTCAACAATGAAAAAACAAACAATCCAATTTAAAAGGGGCAGAGGAATAGACATATTTCTAAAGAAAATATACAGATGACTGTCAGGCTTATGAAAATATGATTAATATCACTAATAATTAAGGAAATACAAATCAAAGCCACAATGAAATATCACCTCACACTTGTCAAAACTGTCATTATCAAATAGATAAGTGGAGAAAAGGGAATTTTGTGCCCTGTTGGGGTGCAGCCATTATGGAAAACATTGTGGTGTTTCTTAAAAAAAAAACTAAAAATAAAACTACTACATGATCCAGCAATTTCACTTCTGGTTATATATCTGAAGAAAACAAAAACACTAATTCAAAAGGATACATGCACCCTTAAGTTCATTGCAGTTTTATATGCAATAATTAGCATATGGAAACAACCTAACTGTCCATCAGTGAATGTATAGATAAAGAAGATGTGATTATATATAACATGGAACACTGTTCAGCCACAAAAAAGAATAATCTGATTTTCAATAACATGGGTGAAACTTGAGGGTGTTATGTTATATGAAATAGACAAAGATACACAAATACCATATGATTTCACTTATATGTGAAGTCTAAAAATTAAGATAAATGAACATGCAAAACAAAGTAACACTCATATATAGAACAGATTGTTGGTTTCCCAAGGGGAGGTTGTTGGGGGATGGGGGTGTTGTTGAGTGAAATGGGTAAAGTGAGTCAAGAAGGACAAACATCCTGTTACAAAATAATAAATCATGGGGATATAATGTATAGCATTGTGACTATAGTTAATAGCATTGTGGTGTATATCTGAAAGTTGCTAAAAGTAAATCTCAAAAGTTCTCATCACAAGAAAACAATCTTATAACATTGTGGTAATAGATGTTAGCTACACATATGGTTATTATTTCACTGTGTATACAAATATCAATCATTATGTTGTACACTTGAAACTAATATATGTCAGTTATACCACAATAAAAAATTTATGTATATGAAACAAACCAATCCTGATTTTAAGTAATATAATGAGCATGGTGACAGATTCTTGAAATTAGAAAAATGAGGAGGAGAGTTCTAGGTTACTGTTGTCCTTGTTTTGATTAGCCTCTCAGAAACTGATTTAGTTGACTCTAACTCTGGTTCTGTGATACTTGGTCTCAATTTTAATTTGATTCATTGAGTGATTGAGTGAGCTGTTATTATGGTCCAAGCAGAAGGCTATGATGAAATCTAGAGCCCAAACAATTGTTCTCTTGAAACTGATGATCTAGTGTTGGGGAGGGGAATATAGATGTTAATCAAAGAGGACTAAATTACAATTGTGAGAAAATGATAAGAAAGACAGTTTCAGGACCTCCCTGGCAGTCCTGTGGTTAAGTCTTCATGCTTCCTCTTCAGAGGGCAGAAGTTTGATCTCTTGTTGAAGAACTAAAATCCCACATTCTATGCAGTGAGGCCAGAAAAAGAGAAAATTGTGATGCTATGAAAATTAATTGGAGATGGGTGTTAAAGAAAGCTTCCCTGTAGGTCTGAGGACAGAATTGAGATCACAACAAAAACTGACTAAGCTAGGGGAGAAGGCAGAAGAGTAGCTCTGTGGTCAAGAAGAAGGATCTGTAAAAGACCCTGTGACAGGAAGATATGCTTCCCATTTCAGAAAATAAAAAAGAACGTGGAGCAAAGAAGGCATGATTCAAGAAGAGGCTCTGGAAGGAGAGAATCCAGATTATGCAGGATTTTGTAGGCCAAATTAAAAGTTATTGAAAGTCATTGAGAGAAGAACAAGAGAATTAGAGCTGCATTAGGAAAAGTCACTTTATTGTGACTAGAATGAATGGGCCCAAGAGAAATTTTGTACATGTGTAGCATGAGACATAAACAGTAGTTTACTCTTCTTAATGGCCCTATGTGGTTCATCAAGAGTAGACCAAATGTTCATCAAGAGTAGAATGAATAACTAAATTGTCACTTAAATACACAATGAGTTTCTAAATAAAAGGAGAATGAACAGACTATGACTGAACACTACTACATGGATGAACTTCAAGCACATAATGTTAAATAAACAAAATAAGCCAGATCCAGAAAGACACATACAGCATCATTCTCTTTGCATAAAGTTAAAAGCTGGCAAGACTAATGTATGGTGTTAGATGTTAGAATAGTAGTTTTACTACGAGTCAGGAAGAAGGGAAAGGTAAGGGAGCATTAGGTGGGCTTCAGTGTTGTCAATGTCTTATTTATTAGGTGGTGGTTAAAGAGGTACTGGATTTGTAATAATGTATTTCACTGTATATTCACACTTTGTGCAGTTTTCAGTATACAGTGATACAATACTACAATGAAAAACATTTTAAAACTTTTTAAAAGAATAGACTGTATTATTAGGAGTTATTGAATGGATGCTGGGACTTCCTTGGTGACTCAGATGGTAAAGAATCTGCCAGCAATGCAGGACACCTGGGTTTGATCCCTGGGTTGGGAAGATCCCCTGGAGAAGGGAATGGCTACCCACTCCAGTATTCTTGCCTGGAGAATTCCATGGACAGAAAAGACTGGTGGCCTATAGTCCATAAGTTTGTAAAGAGTCAGATGACTGAAGTGACTTAGTATGCAGCATGCACGAGTGGATTCTGTGAGACTGGTTGGGAAGCAATGGCAGTAGTTCAAGTGGGAGAAATGACTTCTCCTTGAACCATGCTAATTGAAAATGGAAAGAAGACTTATTTGAGAGCTATTATTTGTGAGGCAAAATGAACAGAATTTGGTGATGAATTAGATATGGCCTATGACAAATGAAGAAATAACAAGGCATGTTCCTTGGAGCAACTGATTTAGGAACCAAAAAAGGCATTCCTCTATTTGTGAGAAGGGATAAGGGGTAGAATGACTGAGCTGTGAAGAAAGGAGAAAAGAAAGAAAGCAAGAAAGAAAGTGAAGTCACTCAGTAGTGTCTGACTCTTTGTGACCCCATGGATTGTAGCCCACCAGGCTTCTCCATCCATGGGATTTTCCAGGCAAGAGTATTGGAGTGGGTTGCCATTTCCGTCTCCAGGGTATCTTCCTGACCCAGGGATCGAACCCAGGTCTCCCGCATTTTATACAGATGCTTTTACTGTCTGAGCCACCAGGAAAGATGGAGGAGAGGAGAAGGAGGTAGTGTTGCATTTGTTCAGAGAACAGAGACAGAGTTGTGGAGAGTGAGAGAGTGAATGAACTAAAGAAATAGAATAGGATTGCAGAAAGGTACTGAAAAAAATGTTTTAGGTTGATCATCATGAATTTATAGTGAACATTTTACCATGAAAAGTGACTTGTTCGATCAAGACTCAGCTACTCTTGTCCAGGCAAGAGAGAACTAGTGATTAGGATCACACATATTTGGAGTTTTGTCAGACAGATGTGATCAATACAGTTTTTGGGTAATATGATAGGTCAAATAGATCAATAAGAGTTGGGGTAAATTTCAACCTTCCATCCTCATCAGAATGAAAGAGGATCTCAATGGGCACCTATTCAAGAGTTTCCTGTGATGATGAGCAGGACCATGTAGGGCTTCTGGGCATGGAGGCCTGTCTGTCACCCATTTCTTGTAGGTAAGACTTCAGCCTCCATGACCTTTCCCGAGTTCCAACGAGCATATTTGAACAGTTACTAATCAAAGGATGAGCAGCCACAAAACCACCTGAGACAAGATTAAAGGGACCAGAGAAAATCAAGATTAGGAGATCACCTAAGACCCGGCACGCACCCTAATCTTGTCAGCAACCCCACTCTTGTGAAACTTTGCGGAAGAAAGAAGAGACTGTTACTGCCTTGTTCTTTATCACAAACCCCTTCCTGACTATATAACCTCTTCCTATTCCCTGGGGAGGCAGGGGCACAGTTCATGAGGTGCTAGCCTACTGGGTTCCCCCCTTTGCCTGGCAAAGAAATAGTGCCACTCTTTCTTCCTCCTCCATAACTCTGTCTGTGTATTTCTGTTCAATATCAGTGCACAGAGATTTTGGCAACACCTGGGAATCTGGAAATTCAGTTGAGACAGTAACTGAAGGAAGACAGTGTGATAAAAGTCATAGGTCTTCAGAATCACTACTCCTAAATATACTTTCCATTGTCATTGCAATCACAATCACAAATTACCATTTTTCCTTCTTATCTTTTTCTTTTTCTCCAAGTCCCCTTAGGGGATTGTATAGAAAAAATAAATGAAGTGTACCTGCTAAAAATTATGTTTGGACCTTGATAGACATGGGAATGGAGAAACTAAATTGAGAGAAAGATTAGTCTTTTAGATTTTTGGACACATCAGTTTATATATAATTTTAGGCTTTAGTAACCAAGGGGACCTGTTGCAAAGACCAAAGCAAAGTCTATGCGACTTCAGTGATATGTCAACTAGCATTTGTGCACACGGCAAAATTGCAAAAGAAAGCATTTTTATTTTTGTCATGTACCTATCTCCCTTTCTCTTTCTTTGGCTAATAGTTAATTTATCCACTCAGTTGCTCAGTCATTTATTCCACAAACATATTGAATAACTACTGATATATAATGATACATCAGACACTAAGATAGTTGTGTCCTAACGAGCCATACTTGGGGAGTCTCTTAATCCAAAAGGACCTGCATTCTCTCCTAAATTAATCCTCTTTTCTATGATGCAATCAAAACCAACCATTTCCTGAGGAATGTTAATTAGATTTTTATTTAAATAACTCATACCAATATATACATATATGGTAGTAACTATAATCATATGCCAAATTCCCTCCCAAAATTTTGTAAGTATGAATACATTTTATCATCACAACACACTATGAGATAAGTACTATTATTATCTCCACTTTAAAAATGAGAAATCATAGGGGTGGAAAGATTAACTAACATGTTCACCAGCAAGGTGGTAGAGTCAGGACTGAACAATAGTCTTTCTCCAAAATCTGTTTTCCTTATGTTGCTGAACTCAGGTTCAGCTGCTCACCACTTAGAAGCCAATACTCAAGAGATGAATGCTGCTTGGAAAGGAAAAGTAGCTTTATTCAGTGGGCAGGAATCTTAGAAGAAGGTAAATTCATTTCCCAAACCAATTCCAAATATTCTGCTTGACTATGAAAGTTTTTGAAGGAAGAATCATCTGGGAAGTGGGTCAGAGTCATTGCTAACTTCTGTGTGTGCAGACTTTCTCCTGACTGGTTGGTGGTGAGACAATCCTAGACAGTATATTAATAAGTAGAGACATTACTTTGCCAACAAAGTTCTGTCTAGTCAAAGCTATGGATTTTCCAGTGGTCATGTATGGATGTGAGAGTTGAATCATAATGAAAGCTGAGCATCAAAGAATGGATGCTTTTAAACTACGGTGTTGGAGAAGACTCTTGAGAGCACCTTGGACTGCAAGGAGATCAAACCAGTCAATCCTAAAGGAAATCAGTCCTGAATATTCATTGAAAGGACTGATGCTGAAGCTGAAGCTCCAATACTTTGGCCACTGGATACAAAGAATTGACTCATTGGAACAGACCCTGATAATGGGAAAGATTGAAGGCAGAAGGAGAAGGGGAAGACAGAGGATGAGATAACTGGATGGCATCACTGGCTTGATGGACATGAGTTTGAGCAAGCTCCGGGAGTTGGTGATGGACAGGAAAGCCTGGCATGCTGCAGTCCACAGGGTTGCAAAGGGTGGGACACAACTGAGTAACTGAAGTGAACTGACGTAAGAGAGCAGTGTTCCAGGACGCTTGTGCTCAGCCTAAAATTACCATCTTCCACCTGGGTGGGGCCTTTGCTCCCACAGAAGAATTCAAAAGTATTCTGTTAAGTATATTCCTTGAGAAGGAACCAGGATCCTGCCCCACAGCTGCACTGTTGTTTCTTGACTGCTCCTCTTTTGTTTATGAGATCCCTCAGGTTGCTGGTAAGCAACTGTTTGAATCTGCCCTTTGAGATTTGGGGGAAGGTCAAGGAGGATGAACAAAGTTTATATCCTACAGACAAGAAACGGGGGACACAGAAAGAATTTGTATCTGGGAGGGCACCACAAAACTTGGTCCACTGGAGAAGGGAATGGCAAACCATTTCAGTATTATTACCTTTAGAAGCCCATGAACAGTATGAAAAGGCAAAAAGAGAGGACACCTAAAGATGAACTGCCCAGGTCAGTAGGTGCCCAATATGCTACTGGAGAAATAACTCCAGAAAGAATGAAGAGATGGAGCCAAAGCAAAAACAACACCCAGTTGTGGATGTGACTGGTGATGGAAGTAAAGTCTGATGGAATGTTAGGTCCATTAATCAAGGCAAATTGGAAGCGGTCAAACAGGAGATGGCAAGAGTGAACATTGACATCTTAGAAATCAGTAAACTAAAATGGACTGGAATGGGTGAATTTAACTCAGATGACCATTATATCTACTACTGTGGGCAGGAATCCCTTAGAAGAAATCAATTAGACATCAGAGTCAACAAGAGTCCAAAATGCGGTACTAGGATGAGATCTCAAAAAATGACAAAATGATCTCTGTTTGTTTCCAAGGTAAACCACTCAAAATCACAGTAATCCAAGTCTATGCCCCAACCAGTAATGCTAAAGAAGCTGAAGTTGAATGGTTCTATGAATACCTATAAGACCTTTTAGAACTAACACCCAAAAAAGATGTCCTTTTCATTATAGGGGACTGGAATACAAAAGTAGGAAGTCAAGAAACACCTGGAGTAACAGGCAAATTTGGCCTTGGAATACAGAATGAAGCAGGGCAAAGGCTAATACAGTTTTTCCAGGAGAACGCACTGGTCATAGCAAACACGCTCTTCCAAAAACACAAGAGAAGATTCTACACATGTACATCACCAGATGGTCAACACTGAAATCAGTTTGATTATATTCTTTGCAGCCAAAGATGGAGAAGCTCTATACAGTCAGCAAAAACAAGACCAGGAGCTGACTGTGGCTCAGATCATGAACTCCTTATTGCCAAATTCAGACTGAAATAGAAGAAAGTATGGAAAACTACTAGACCATTCAGATATGACTTAAATCAAACCCCTTCTGATTATACAGTGGAAGTGAGAAATAGATTTAAGGAATTAGATCTGATAGACAAAAGTGCCTGAAGAACTATGGATGGAGGTTTGAGACATTGTACAGGATGCAGGGATCAAGACCATACCCAAGGAAAAGCAATGAAAAAAGGCAAAAAGTCTGTCTGAGGAGGCCTTACAAATAGCAGAGAAAATAAGAGAAGCTACAAGGCAAAGGAGAAAAGGAAAGATATACCCATTTGAAAGCAGAGTTCCAAAGAATAGCAAAGAGCGATAAGAAAGCCTTCCTCACTGATCAATGCAAAGAAATAAAGGAAAACAATAGAATGGGAAGGACTAGAGATTGCTTCAAAAAAAAAATTAGAGATACCAAGGGAATATTTCATGCAAAGATGGGCACAATAAAGGACAGAAAGAGTATGGACCTAACAGAAGCAGAAGATACTAAGAAGAGGTGGCAAGAATACACAGAAGAACTATACAAAAAAGATCTTCAGAACCCAGATAATCATGATGGTTTGATCACTCACCTAGAGCCATACATCCTGGAATCCAAAGTCAAGTGAGCCTTAGGAAGTATCACTCTGAACAAAGCTAGTGGAGGTGAAGGAATTCCAGTTGAGCTATTTCAAATGCTAAAGGATGATGCCGTGAAAGAGCTGCACTCAATATGCCAGCAAATTTAGAACACTCAGCAGTGGCCACAGGACTGGAAAAGGTCAGTTTTCATCCCAAACCCAAAGAAAGGCAATGCCAAAGAATGCTCAAACTACCACACAACTGCACTCATCTCGCATGCTAGCAAAGTAATGCTCAAAATTCTCCAAGCCAGGCTTCAACAGTATGTGAACTGGGAACTTCCAGATGTTCAATCTGGATTTTAAAAAGGCAGAGGAACCCGAGATCAAATTGCCAACGTCCGTTGGATCATCAAAAAAGCAAAAGAGTTCCAGAAAAACATCTACTTCTGCTTTATTGACTATGCCAAAGCCTTTGACTGTGTGGATCACAGCAAACTTTGGGAAATTCTGAAAGAGATGGGAATACCAGAACACTTGACCTGCTGAGAAATCAGTATGCAGGTCAGGAAGCAACAGTTAGAACTGGACATGGAAAAACAGACTGGTTACAAATTGGGTTGGGTTATGGCAAGGCTATATATTGTCACCCTGATTATTTACCTATGTGCAGAGTACATCATGAGAAACACTAGGCTGGATGAAGCACAAGCTGGAATCAAGATTGCCAGGAGAAATATCAATAACCTCAGATATGCAGATGACACCACCCTTATTGCAGAAAGTGAAGAAGAGTAAACAGCCTCTTGATGAAAGTGAAAGAAGAGAGTGGAGAAAGTTGTCTTAAAACTCAACATTCAGAAAATGGAGATCATGGCATCTGGTCCCATCACTTCATGATAAATAGATGGAGAAACAATGGAAACAGTGAGAGACTTTATTTTCTTGGGCTCCAAAATCACTGCAGATGGTGACTGCAGCCATGTAATTCAAGTCACTTGCTACTTGGAAGAAAAGTTATGACCAACCTAGACAGCATATTAAAAAGCAGAGACATGAATTTGCCAACAAAGGTCTGTCTAGTCAAAGCTATAGTTTTTCCAGTGGTCATGTATGGATGTATAAGTTGGGTATAAAGAAAGGTGAACACTGAAGAATTGATGCTTTTGAACTGTGGTGTCGGAGAAGACTCTTGCAAGTCCCTTGGACTGTGGGGAGATCCAACCAGTCCATTCTAAAGGAAATCAGTCCTGAATATTCATTGGAAGGACTGATGCTGAAGCTGAAACTCCAATACTTTGGGCACCTCGTGCAAAGAACTGACTCATTGGAAAAGACCCTGATGCTGGAAATATTGAAAGCAGGAGGAAAAGGGGACGGCAGAGGATGAGATGATTGAATGATATCACCAACTCATTGGACATGAGTTTGAACAAGCTTTGGGAGTTTGTGATGGAGAGGGAGGCCTGGTGTGATGCAGTTCATGGGGTCGCAAAGAGTTGGACACAACTGACTGAATTGAACTGGGCCCCACAGAGTCTTGCTCTGTTTGCTCATCATTGCCCAAGACAGTCTATGCCTTAGGATTGTGGTGAGGCAAGAAGAAGTGCTACATTCTAATAGACTTGTTATGGATTAGAATTGAACTGCTTTCTGCTATAAATTCACCCTTTTGTTCTTACCATTAGGAGTCTAGTGGTCATTAAAATGTTCAGTTTCCACTGAATTTTATATAAACATTGAAGAAAGCAAAAGTCTGTTCATGTCTCTAACTTGAGGAAAGACCTCATGGTCATTGGGATTGATAATAGTGAGGCTATAGGATCTACAAATTTCTGGGTCTCCTCTACCTGTTTGAGGGATATTGCGACCTACCCAGAGAAGTAGAAAGAGGAAGGATATACATTTCTGGTAGCTCAGAAAGAAAGAAAACATGGAGATAGGTGATCCAATTAGACAGTTAATGTGATATCTAATTTTTACTGAATCAGTGAATTAGAAGAAATGTTTGTAGAACTTTTATATTCAGCATCCTGTTGGGAAGATTGAGACCAGTTTATTACTTCTTAACTTATTCTAGAGAAAAGGAAAGAAAGTGGGTGAAGTAAATATTGTGACATCTCAAGATGCTCAATTATTTTCAACAGAGAAAAAAAGAATAAGCATTATATTTTTACCTAATAGTGTGGGTTTAATTTACAAGGGTATGAAGGAGACAGTGCCCTTCTTTTCGTATCTTTCTCAGTGATTTCACTCATTCTCATTAATTCGTTTTCATTCTTTCATTCATATATGGTTCTTTTGCATCATTTTTTATTCATTTGTTTACTCATCCATTTATGAACCTACTGAACAAATACTTTTTAAATGTCTCCCACCTGCTGAGTATTGTTATAGGTGCTATGTTGTTCAGTCACTCAGTTGTGTCCAAGTATTTGTGACCCCAAGGACTGCAGTGCACCAGGTTTCCCTGTCTTTCACTGTCTCCTGGAGTCTGCTCTAACTCATGTTCATTGAGTTGTGGTACTATGAATATTGCAATAAATAATACAAGCAAAGATTCCTGGTCCACAGAGTTTAGGTCTAAAGAGGGCAAATGTAGTAGATAGAGTGAAACAACTAACAAATAAATGGAGAAATAAATTATATGAATAAAACTGACTGATGTGATACAGAGGAACTGGTTGGGGAGTTATTTTAGATTATGCGACAAATGAATAAATGATTGAATGAATAAAGAAGAAAGGTACACACATAAATAATAAAAGTTAGCATGTGATAAATGTGATGACAGAATTTTAAATAAAGAGCTCTGTGCTACTGCTAAGTCACTTCAGTCGTGTCCGACTCTGTGCAACCCCATAAACGGCAGCCCACCAGGCTCCCCATCCCTGGGATTCTCCAGGCAAGAACACTGGAGTGGGTTGCCATTTCCTTCTCCAATGCATGAAAGTGAAAAGTGAAAGTGAAGTAGCTCAGTCATGTCCGACCCTCAGCGACCCCACGGACTGCAGCCTTCCAGGCTTCTCCATCCATGGGATTTTTCAGGCAAGAGTACTGGAGTCGGATGCCATTGCCTTCTCTCATGTTTCCCTGCTGCTGCTGCTGCTGCTAAGTCGCCTCAGTCGTGTCCGACTCTGTGCGACCCCACAGACGGCAGCCCAACAGGATTCTCCAGGCAGTCCCTAGGATTCTCCAGGCAAGAATACTGGAGTGGGTAAAGAGCTCTGTAGGTATTAAAAAAAGAAAGAATTACATATAACTGGACAGAATTTAAGGCATCCTTAGAGTTTTGGTAGTTGAAGATGGTGAAATAAAGACATTTTGGGTTTGAGAAAAGAAAATGAATAAGAGAAGAAATAAAAGGGAACACCTGCCATGTTCAGCCAAGGGAATTAGGTACGGAAGAATGTAGGAAGGGTAGGGGAGACAGCTTTTTGGAAGTAGAAGAAACAGACTGTGGTCTTCAACATCTTGAAGCAAGTTTTAATTAAAAAATTCTTCAGGCAAAGTATTTGAATAGACATTTCTCCAAAGAAGATATACAAATGACCAAGAAGCATGTGGAAAAATGCTCAGCGTCACTAATAATCAGAGAGATGCAAATCAAAATCTCAAATGACACCCAACTTTACATCTCTTAGAATAACTGTTACCAAAAAGACAAGCGATAGCAAGGGTTGCTTAGGATGTGGAGAAAAGGAAACCCCAGTGTATTATTGGCAGGAATGTAAGTGGGTACAGCCACTATGGAATATATGATGGAGGTTTCTCAAAAATTAAAAACAGGACTACCATATGAAACAACAATCTCACTCCTGGCTATATATCCAAAAGACTTGAAAGTAGGATCTTGAGATATTTCACACCCATGTTCATAGAAGTACTATCCACAATAACCAAGAGAAGTAAGCAATCTACTCCTTCATTAGATGAAAAGATGAATGAAATGTGGTATATACATACAATGGAATATTATTCAGCCTTCAAAAGGAAGGAAATCCTTTCATGTGCCACAATGTGGATGAAACTTGAGGATGTCATACTAAACGAAATAAGCCGTTTAAAAAAGACAAATTCTGTGTGATTCTACTTAAATGATATAGTTAACATTGGCAAATTCATGAAAGTAGAAAGGTAGTTACCAGGGGTTAGCTAGGGGGAGGGAGAAAGAGGAGCTATTGTTTCAAGGATACAAAATGTCATACTTATAACATGAAAAAAAATCCAGCAATGTGAATGTAGTTAACACTACTGAGAAGTACATTTAAAAATGGCTAAGATAGTAAATGTTTTTATCACAATAAAAAAAAAGTTCTTCAGTTTTCAAAATTGTTAGGCTGCTTTTGTGTTAAACTTCTAAGGGGTGTGTGCATGTGTGTGTGTGTGTATTACATGGCAGGAAAATATACATATCTGCTTGGATCCACATTAACCTCATTCATCTAAATCCCACTTGTATATATCTTGGAAAATTTTCCCATATTGATCAATAAGCTATCCTAAACAAGGGGATGTTGATTATTGTTTCATGAGTCTTTATTCCTCTTGTTTTATCAATATCTGTGTGTTGCAAAAGGTCGCATTACTTCCCCAATAAGATGCCATATGATTATAGGACCTCATTTGTCCCATCCCTGTGTAAGCTCTTGGACACTTTTCTAGCTTTACATATTTGCATAATCTCTAGACCCAATATATTTTCATTGTTAAGTTTAATATATTTAATATGTAAAATTAAATAATATTTTGGATATATGATTGTCTCTTTTATACAGATTAAACTACAATTAAATGACAGAGCCAAGTGAATTTATTGAGTGTTTAATATTTCATTGTTTCTTGATGCATTTTCTATTTTACACATATTAAATTACATAAAAATATATAAATACTTAATCACTATATCACCTGCATTAGGACATGAGTACTGAGATAAAGCATATATAATTTTAGATGTGTTTAATTCTGGAGTCCTTGTCTATTTACTTTTATAATTACTGGAAATTTTTTGGTTGTTTTTATTTTGTTTTTTGCTTTTTAGAACTTTTTTCCTATAGTTACCTGCGTTTTGTGTTAACACAGGAGAGATGCTTTTCATTGTGCAAAACTGGCTCACTTTATGTGATCTGAACTTGAGAAGCTATTTCTCAGGTTTCAAGACAAGTTAAATGTATGGGAGCACCTACTAGTGAAAGCTGATACAGTCCTACAGACCGGTTTTATTGGACCTTGTAATTTAGTATGAGGAAGCCCTTATGTGTATAGTCAAGGGAATCCTGCTGCCAAAAAAATGCTTATTGCTTAAATTTTGCAAGAGAGTGGACTTAGGCAAGAAATACAAGAACTAAGAAACTCTATAAAACATTCTATTTAGATGGAAACACATCTAAGAAGGATAAGTTGTTTAGTGTTGATGTACTAAAAGGTTTCATGAGGGCTGAGATGAGGTTTGCCTCCTTTACTTCTGAATCCTTAGCATGGTAACTGACTTGAATGTGTCATTGTTTACTGAATTAACAAATGTTCACCAGTTTGGAATTTCTTCCTCAAAATATTTGAAAACTAGCCTTTTGTCCTCCTTCTTCCATAGGACCATATATCTATCATTTACAATAACAACAAGGAAATATATAATTTGTGTGACAAATTTCCTTTTTAGAGGAAAACAAATGCTTCTTTGCTTAACCAGAAACCCTGAGCCAGCTAAAAAATATACTATAACTTTGGAATTAAAAACTGTAATAATGAAAAGTGACCTGAACTAATTAAAAGGAAGGTAATGCTGAGTTGCAAAGGCTTGGTAATCAAATTTGCTAGGCTCAAATTTCAGCTCTACAGTTTAACAGCTGCATCTGGTTGGATGAATTGCTTAACTTCTGTTCTCACTTTCTTCTTTTATTAGATTAAGAGTTTTGTAGAGATTTAATGAGTCAATGTATACACAGTGTTTTGTGCCTACATGTAGTGCCTTTGTTCCCAGTCGTGTCTGACTCTCCGCGACCCCATAGACTGTAGCCCGCCAGGCTCTTCTGTCCATGGGATTATCCCAGGCAAGAAAACTGGAGTGGGTTGCTATTTCCTTCTCCATGGGATCTTCCTGACCCAAGAGTCGAAGCTTCATCTCCTGCATCTTGTGCATTGGCAGACAGATTCTTCACCACTGAGCCATCTGGGAAGCCCTTGTGTCTACCTGATAAATAATAAATAATATCTATTGAATTTTTCTCCAAATGATGGTACTCATTTTCCTAATTTTCAGTGGACTGCAAGCTTCTTGGGACAGGGACCATATTTTATTTATTCCTAGAGCCTAGCACAGCATCTGGCATAGGTTGGTACTTAATAAATAAATATGTGTTGAATTAATAAGGAAAATAAATATTTAAACAACTATTTGGTGACTATTGTGCATGGTACATCATATAACTTGTAACTGAAGTATATGAAAACACTCAACAGAGTCATTTACAATATAGAAATAGGAATGTTTTCTATTACTGGAATGATCTGTAATTCCTTTGATTAGTCAAGATTTTCTATGATAATTTAGGAACTCACAAGTAATGTTGAGCTCAAATAACTGTATATCAGATGGAGACTATACTATAGTGTATTCACATCATAGCCATATTGTAGCTTTAAGTAACCACATGGTGATTTTTACCATTAAGGAATTTTTCTCATTTGCTTTCATTAGTACAACCCCTACTATACAATGCTTGCTTATAAGTGTAGATAATTGGTTTTGAAAATTTCACAACAAAAACTGTAAAGCCTTTTGTACTTGGTAATTAGGAAAGGCATCAGCGATTATGAAGAAGGAATTTGCTTTTAACGAAAATATTCTCTACATCCATCTGAAAGCTCTCATGTGGCAAATGCTGCAAGTATAACTCTTAATTATATCTAAATCCTACCTCTCAATCATACCTACATCATCAGACTGGTAAATACTCTGAGCTATGTGAAAGTATTTTACATTTCTAAATGAATATAATTTGGCATAAAGTAGTTATATCAAAGACATCTCTTTTAATAAAAGTGATTACCACTTTATGCATATCTCAGAAATATGTAACATTCTCTGGATATGGGTTCCAATATGTAACAAACTTTTCTAGGCTTATTGAGTCAAAAAAACTATTCCAAACAGATTAAAAGCTATTAAAATAGGCTAAGACTATTGCCAAACATGAAATTATACTTGGAATCAAAGTCTCAAAACAAAATTAACATGGTCATTTATACCTTTACTGGAAGAACAAAATTTGACACAAAAACTAAACTATTATCAGGGGAAAACCATTCCTATCAGAAACAAATGTAAACTCCAGTTGAATTTCAAGATATATTATTCTCCTTGAGATTAATGGAGAGAGATTTTCACACATGATCTTGTTTACAAGAACACACACTATTTTAGACTCATGCTTGGCATAACATTACATGCTGTAGAAATATAATGCAACATTTTCATAGAATGCAACTTACTTTCCAAGTTTATAAGTTAACCAAAAACAACACATTCAAAAATCAGTATCTATAAATTCATAGGTTTTTTTTTTTTTTTTACCAAAACAAAATAAAACAGATGTCAAAATAATTTGGGCAAATAGATTCATTTGAAAATTGAAATATCCTTCTTTTTCCAATCCTCACCTATAATTCAAAGATGGCTATATACAAGGATGCTATATTCAAAGATGGCTATTTTATTTATCAATCTTACTCACATTTTTCTCAAAATTTAACTATAAGAATAGTAAAACATGGTATACTCATTGGATCATTTTGTAAAAACTTAAATGAAACATAAATACAAATTCAAATTACAGTTTTTTCCCCTCCAAGTTAGGGGATATTGGTCCTGGAAGAAAATTCAGAAAATAAATGGACACAAAATGTGCATGCAAAATATGTTTCTTTTAGAACTCTTAACATTTAAACTGCAATGTGTACAGCTTTTAATACAGAATTTTAAAAATCCTTGAATCCTCATTATAAATTATGAGTTCTTTACTTCAGCCAGTTGGTAGGATATATTAAATAAGGGCTAATTAAAAATCTAATATTTGCTTTGGCATTCTTTTCAAAGTTTCAAACACAATGTATTTTTTCCTAAATGCTTTATTTTCAAATTAAGAAAACTAAGGCATAAAAATTATGCACATGTTTCAAGTGAGAACTTTTAATTTTCTTCTTCTACCTTTAAAAATTAACTTCAGATAACCACCCCAGACTTTTCCCTACAGTGGTATAAACTGGATAACTACTAATACATAATTTAGATAAATGAATAATATTTCTCAAGTTTTAGTTCTATGCATTTTTTATAAAACCTTTGATGCCTGCCTCACCTAATAGTAAGTAGTAGTAACTGACAAATGAATAAATGAGCAGTTAATTATACTAACAGAAAAACTTAGATGTACTGGTTTTGATTTTTATATTATATTCTTTCAAGTAAGGTGGTTACATTTATTGATAATTAAAAATGTCAGCATCAAAGAATTGAAAATGTGAAATGTTATGGTGTTCTATTATAGGCACCATGAATGACATCCAGGTCTTCTACCAATTGAAAAACTCTGAGAGTCACTGACTTAGCATCTATTATGGCTGTGTCTAAGTACGCAAATAAAATCCTAAACCACTAATAACTGAGTATTTCCACTTTTTCTGGCCTATCAATGGCCACACAGGCAGTAGGAGATTAAAATGGTAGTCCTGGCTTTCCTACTAACTCCAGAGCAATCGAATATGTAAGATTTATCTCACAAGACTATTCCATATAGATTATTTCTCATTATGTTCAATAAATATTAAAGTGACATAACAGTTCCTCTTTTGATTGCTGGGTGTAGGGGTACTTAATATTGAGTAAGAGTGCATATTGTTGAAAGATTTTTCTAACATTCCTGCCCCATTTTAAGCTACAAACCAATGACGTTTCCATTTTATACTTAATTTCCATATCTTATAGACAATAATCAAATAATTACAATACAAGCATTACAAATTCTCTTTACAACATCTCATCTTTTATTGCTACTACAGCCCAGTTGAATTTCAAGGATAATAGTGAAAATAGCACTGAACCAGGGAAACAGGAAAACTTTATTTGAGCCTGGGATTTTCCCTTAAATAAATTTGCCTGATTAAGGCAAATATGAGTGTCAATTTTCTCAAAAGCAAACTAGGAAAAATAATATCTGCCTCAAAAGTTTGCCATAAGGATTAAAATGAAGTGATGTAAATGAGAACTGTAAATTATATTACTATAAATTGCAAATTATAAAGTACTATTTCAATGTATATTATAACTCTGATTTTGAAAATCTCTCTATTCTTATAGCACTGCTATTTTTAAAATGTGGTGGACTCCTTTGAACATAAAAACAAGCTAAGTATTTCTGGACAGAATTTGCAATAAATAATCCTTTCAAGTAAAGTAACAGGCTGAGACAAACATTGTTTGGATACTCCTTTTCCATATTGGCAATTCTCTTTTTAGAATGAAAAAGTTTACTAACAAATACATAAGATTCTCATTAAAGTGAACTTGTTATGTGCCCACATTGAGATGCTCAAAATTTAAAATTTAAAATAGGATATTTTTTACATATAAAAGAAGCATAGCCATGCTTCTTTCTTTCAACCACTGTCATTAAAAGAATTTTTTCATGTTGAAATTATCGATCAAACTATTGTGTACACAGGTTTAGCTGACCACTATCAATAAAGGAACATAGATTCTAGCTGTTAAATCTAACAATCATAAATGGACAAAAATGTCACTCAAACTTTTATTTTTATGCACATGGTTTCAACGCAAACATTGTTCTTGTCTGTCCTCAAGATGGGTCTCATGTTTGTCAAGACTTTCAGACACATCACATACACATAGCAAATTTGCTAACTTACCTAGAAAATCCTGCTTTACATGTGAATTAGTCTTTCATTAGGAATTAGTATAAGCCATAATGACTAATCTTACATAACGCATTTGTTTATTTTCTTCTGAAAAGTCAGCTCATACATTTCCTTTATGCTAAAATCTTATAAAACATTTCTTGCTACCTTTTTTCCCTCTGTCCTTAGCTTAACAATGCATGAACTGTAACCATGTCTCTGAGCCTTTAATTAAAAATTAACATTTAAAACATATCAGAATAAATTAGGATGTTTCATCTTCATTTTTTATTGTTTTCAGCACTGAGTCTTCTCCCAAAATTTTACATAGTTCATTGAGTCTCTGCTGCATTTTGGGAATTCCGGCTAGCTGAGATTCTAGCTTTTGTTTTTCTTCACTTAGTGTTAAACGAATAGCACTATCCAGTTGTTCAAAGCGCCAACCTCCTTCACCATCAAACTGTAACAAATGAGTGTGGTATTTCCTGCATAATCAAAATGAAATCATATTATTAGCAATAATTACACAAGGCCATTTTACTTACAGATTTATCATTCTAATTGATATTTAAAGGCAAATTTTAAGTAAGGTATCTATTTTACATTTGATTTTCAAGAATCCCTCAAGTGGTAAAATATTGTGATTGTTTTCAC
This sequence comes from Bos indicus, assembly GCF_029378745.1. NCBI lineage: Eukaryota > Metazoa > Chordata > Mammalia > Artiodactyla > Bovidae > Bos > Bos indicus. The sequence continues at coordinate 41,695,136 of NC_091764.1, read as the reverse complement.
TCACAAAATCATTAATTTCTAGAAAATTCTATTGTTTGTATTAAATTTATTTTATATTCTGAATATATGTGAATTGCAAAGGAAGACATACTATTACATTTATTTATATTCATAACCTAGTATAGCTCCTGAATAAATATAAAATACTTAAAAAGTGAAGAACTAAAGATGAAAGTGGAAGAGGAGAGTGACAAGGTTGGCTTAAAAACTCAACATTCAGAAAACTAAGATCATGGCATCCAGTCCCACCACTTCATGGGAAATAGATGGGGAAACAGTGGAAACAGTGAGACTTTATTTTGGGGGGCTCCAAAATCACTGCAGATGGTGACTGCAGCCATGATATTAAAAGATGCTTGCCCCTTGGAAGAAAAGTTATCACCAACCTAGACAGTGTATTAAAAAGCAGAGACACTACTTTGCCAACAAAGGCAAAGCTATGGTTTTTCCAGTAGTCATGTATGGATATGAGAGTTGGACTACAAAGAGAGTTGGACTATAAAGAAAGCTGAGCGCCGAAGAATTGATGCTTTTGAATTGTGGTGTTGGAGAAGACTCTTGAGAGTCCCTTGGACTGCAAGGAGATCCAACCAGTCCATCCTAAAGGAAATCAGTCCTGAATATTCATTGGAAGGACTGATACTGAAGCTGAAACTCCAATCTTTTGGCCACCTGATGAGAACGGACTCATTGGAAAAGACCCTGATGCTGGGAAAGATTGAAGTGGGAGAAGGAGGGAACGACAGAGGATGAGATGATTGGATGGCATCACCAACTTGATGGACATGAGTTTGAGTAAACTCTGGGACTTGGTGATGGACAGGGAAGCCTGACGTGCTGCAGTCCATGGGGTCGCAAAAGAGTTGGACATGACTGAGTGACTGAACTGAACTAGAATGGGAATAAGAACAGGAAGCAGAGGCAAGAAAGTAAAAATTTTAAAGGTTATTAAGAAAATAACTAAGAAGAATAAAGGAAATACACTATCCTTTGGGAATGAGTTAGTCAACATAAGAAAAATTTCTCAAAAATCAAAGTTTTAAAATGTTTTTTTAAAAATAAACTTATAGAAATCCTCTAAAGCCAGTTTCATGCTTTCATATAATTTGCTCTCTTTTTCTTATGGTTCAAGTTCATAACTAGGAATTTCAGAGAGGTATAGAGATGATTTTTACTGATGAGACAGGAGGTAAACAACCTTTTCCTAAGTGAAAGTTAAGGTTACCAATCTTTGGGAATTGTAGGGTGTATGTTTAAAGTAGGTAGTCCTGGCAGATCTGGCCTCATATGGCTGAGCTACTGCATCTTGACACTATGCTGAAGTGGCACATGTTCTTATGTGTCTTCAGTTTTTATGCTTTTACCTTACAGGTTTTCTCACTTCTTGATTTCTTTTAAGTTCTCATTGTTATTAGTTACTATGTTCAGTGTGGATATATCAGGTCACTTTACCCTCCTTTCTAAAATTGAAATATGATTTATATATTATAAATTTATTCTTTTAGAATATAAAATTCAGTGATTTTTGGTATAGTCACACCCTCATGTAACCACCAGCACTATCCAATTCCAGAATATTTCTTCATTCCCCAAAGAATCCTCATACCCATTAGCAGTCCATCTCCATTTCTTCTGCTGCTCAGTCCCTGCCTACTACCAAGCTCCTCTCTGCAGATTTGTCTATTCTGGATATTTCATACATACAGACTCATATGAAACAGCTTTTTGTTACTGACTTCTTCCACTCCTTGGAAGGAAAGTTATGACCAACCTAGATAGCATATTCAAAAGCAGAGACATTACTTTGCCAACAAAGGTTCGTCTAGTCAAGGCTATGGTTTTTCCTGTGGTCATGTATGGATGTGAGAGTTGGACTGTGAAGAAGGCTGAGCGCTGAAGAATTGATGCTTTTGAACTGTGGTGTTAGAGAAGACTCTTGAGAGTCCCTTGGACTGCAAGGAGATCCAGCCAGTCCATTCTGAAGGAGATCAGCCCTGGGATTTCTTTGGAAGGAATGATGCTAAAGCTCAAACTCCAGTACTTTGGCCACCTCATGTGGAGTTGACTCATTGGAAAAGACTCTGATGCTGGGAGGGATTGGGAGCAGGAGGAGAAGGGGATGACAGAGGATGAGATGGCTGGATGGCATCTCTGACTCAATGGACGTGAGTCTCAGTGAACTCCGGGAGTTGGTGATGGACAGGGAGGCCTGGTGTGCTGCGATTCATGGGGTTGCAAAGAGTTGGACACGACTGAGTGACTGATGTGATCTGATCTGATCTTCCACCCAACAAATGATCTAAAAGTTGTAGTATTAGTACTTCATTTTTATGGCTTAATAATATTCCATTTATGGTATTATACATTTTGTCTATTTATCAATTGATAGAAATTTGGGTTTCATTACATTTTGATTGGATGGTTTTACCATTAAGACGCGGAAATTAAACTAATTAAATTAAACTATGCCTAAAAGGGTAAATATCACTCTTAAGCTGAAGGCTGATGTTCATATGTTTGATATCATATGACAGATACTAATCTTTTCCATATACTTTTGAGTAACTATCTTTAAGGTTTCAACTTTTCCATAAATTTGACCTCCCAACAGGTGGGACCTTGCTAAAATTAAATTTAAAACAATGTGTTCTTACATTAAGGGAAATTTTTTTTTTAATGACAACATTGCTATTAAAATACGAGAGCTAAAACAAAAGTAATGAAAAAACAAAAGAAGGATAGTGATACAGGAAAGAGAATTAATAGGGAAAAAATATCATTTTGTTTATTTCATTGTCAACTTCTCTTGGACTTTCCTAATCGTGAATCTTCAACCAGGAGCAATTTTAGAATGCAGTAGTTCAGATCTTGAGCAACTTCCATTTTCAGTGTATATTAAAGGTTTGGCTCATCATTCCAGTTCTACAACATTATTTGGTTTCTACACAGGGGAAGAAACCATATCAGTGTTTCATGACCTATGTTCTATATTATGTGCTAAAATACTATCTAAGGGTTTATTTTAGTCAGAGGAATTTAAAAGAAAACTATTTTAACAGAGGCTTTTTGGAAATAATCTGCAGACTTTCTGTACAAGTAAGATAAAGCATTGGATGTGGTAATTATAAAATTGCAATTCTATTCAGGAATCACATAATTTAATAAGCTTCTATAATTTTTGATGTCTTCAGATATAGTATTGATTTTACTCTTTATGATCAACAATTACCCATTTGTTGTATGGAGGAAAATATAATACATATTTTTCCTCTTCTGAAATCTTTTCAGGGAAAATAAGAATTTCATGTAGGAAGAGAGGATAATCAGAAATGATAGATTTCTATAACCTAAAATGACTAAACTAGTTCATAAATCAGAATTAACATGATTATTAGTTTACAGGGAAATACACCATGGGTAGCTACAATTAAAAACATGTTTGTTCGTTTGGTTTTTGGTTCAAAAGTATGAAATTATATTTTATTATTTATTTAAAAATTTGTCTACTACACACCTGTTTGAAATGGCAAGAATCCAGAACACTGACATCTTCAAAAGCTGATAAAGCTGTGGACCAACAGGAACTCTCTTTCATTGTTTTTTGGTGGTTTAGTCGCTAAGTTGTGTCCCACTCTTGCAAACCTATGGACTGTAGCCTGCTAGGCTCCTTTGTCCATGGGATTCTCCAGGCAGGAATACTGGAGTGGGTTGCCATTTCCTTCTCCAGGGGCTTTCATTGCTAGTGGAAATGAAAAGTGGAATAGCTATTTTGGAATACAGTTTTGTAGTTTCTAACACAACTAAACACACTCTTACCAGTACGATCCAGTAACTTCACTTCTTGATATTTACTTAAAGGGACTTGAGAAAATGCATGTCAACACAAAAACCTGCATATGAATGTTTATAACACCTTTATTCATAATGGCTAACACTTGGAGGCAACCAAGCCTATCTTCAGTAGGTGAATGGATAAACACACTGTGTACGTTGAAACAATGAAATATTATTTAACGCTAAAAAGAAATGAGGTATCAAGCTGTGAAAAGACATGGAGGAAACAAATGATTATCACTAAGTTAAAGAAAACAGTCTGAAAAGGCTACATACTGAATGGTTCCAGGTACATGATATTCCAGGAAAGGAAAAACTGTGGACACATTAAAGATGAGTGGTTTCTGGGGTTGACGTTGTTGTTTAGTCTCTAAGTTGTGTCCAACTTTTTGCAACCCCATGGACTGCAGTGCACCAGGCTTCACTGTCCTTCACTATCTCCAGAGTTTGCTCAAACCCATGACCATTGAGCCAGTGATGCTATCCAACCATCTCATCCTTTGTGGTCTCCTTCTCTTCCTGCCCTCAATCTTTCCTAGCATCAGGGTCTTTTCTAATGAGTTGGTTCTTTGCATCAGGTGAACAAAATATTAGAATTTCAGTTTCAGCCTCAGTCCTTCCAATGAATATTCAGGGTTGATTTCCTTCAGGATTGACTGGTTTGATCACTTTGCAGCCTAAGAGAATCTCAAGAATATTCTCCAGCACCACAATTCAAAGCATCAATTCTTCAGTGCTCAGGCTTCTTTATAGTCAAACTCTCACATCCATACATGACTACTGGAAAAACCAGAGCTTTGATTAGATGGGCCTTTGTTGGCAAAATGATGTCTCTACTTTTTAATACACTGTCTAGGTTTGTAATAGCTTTGCTTCCAAGGAACAGAGGTCTTTTAATTTCATGATTGCAGTCACTGACTGCAGTGATTTGGAGCCCAAGAAAATAAAATCTGTTTTGCTTCCACTTTTTCCTTTTCTATTTGTCATGAAGTTCTGGGATTGGAATTTATGATCCATGGGTTGAGAAGAGGGATAAAATGGCAGAGCACAGAGGATTTTTAGAGCAATCAAAATACTCTGTATAACACTATAAGGATGCATTTTTCAAATTTGAGGACATATTGAGTGCAGCACTTTCACAGCATCATCTTTTAGGACTTAAAACAGTCAACTGGAATGCCATCAGCTCCACTAGCTTTGTTCTTTGTAATGCTTCCTAAGGCCCACTTGACTTCACATTCCAGGATGTTTGGATCTAGGTGAGTGGTCACACCATCATGATTATCTGGGTCATTAAGATCTTTTCTGTATAGTTCTTCTGTGTATTCTTGCCATGTCTTCTTAATATCTTCTGTTTCTGTTAGGTCCATACCATTTCTGTCCTTTATTGTGCCCTTCTTTGCATGAAATGTTCCCTTGGTATCTCTAATTTTCCTGGAGACCTCTAGTCTTTCCCATTCTATTGTTTTCCTCTCTTTCTTTGCATTGATCACTGAAGATGGCTTTCTTATCTCTCCTTTCTATTCTTTGGAACTCTGCAATTAAATGGGTATATCTTTCCTTTTCTCTTTTGCCTTTAGCTTCTCTTATTTTCTCTGCTATTTGGAAGGTCCCCTCTGACAACCATTTTGCCTTTTTGCATTACTTTTTCTTGGGGATTGTCTTGATCCTTGTCTCTTGTACAATGTCACGAACCTCCATCCATAGTTCATCAGGCACTGTATCAGATCTAGTCCCTTAAATCTATTTCTCACTTCCACTGTATAATCATAAGGGATTTGATTTAGGTCATACATCTATGGTCTAGTGGTTTCCCCTACTTTCTTCAATTTAAGTCTGAATTTGGCAATAAGGAGTTCATGATATGAGCCACAGTCAGCTCCCGGTCTTGTTTTTGCTGACTGTATAGAGCTTCTCTATCTTTGGCTGCAAAGAATATAATCAATCTGATTTCGGTGTTGACCATCTGGTGATGTCCATGTGTAGAGTCTTCTCTTGTGTTGTTGGAAGAGGGTGTTTGCTATGACCAGTGCATTCTCTTGGTATGTTAGCCTTTGCCCTGCTTCATTTTGTACACCAAGACCAAAATGGACTGCTACCTCAAGTATCTCTTGACTTCCTACTTTTTCATTTCAGTCAGTCCCCTATGAGCTATTTCAAATCCTAAAAGATGATGCTGTGAAAGTGCTGCACTCAATATGATAGCAAATTCGGAAAACTCAGCAATTGCCGCAGGATAGGAAAAGGTCAGTTTTCATCCCAATCCAAAGAAAGACAATGCCAAAGAATGCTCAAACTACTGTACAATTGAATTCATCTCACATGCTAGCAAAATAATGTTCAAAATTCTCCAAGCCAGGCTTCAACAGTACATGAACTGTGACTTCTAGATGTTCAAGCTGGGTTTAGAAAAGGCAGAGGAACCAGAGTTCAAATTGCCAACATCAGTTGGATCATAGAAAAAGCAAGAGAATTCCAGAAAAACTCTACTTCTCTTTATTGACTATGCCAAAGTCTTTGACTGTGTGGATCACAACAAATTGTGGAAAATTCTTCGAGAGATGGGAATACCAGACCACCTGACCTGCCTCCTGAGAAATCTGTATGCAGGTCAAGAAGCAACAGATAGAACTGGACATCGAACAACAGACTGGTTACAAATTGGGAAAGGAGTACATCAAGACTATATATTGTCATCCTGCTTATTTAACTTATATGCAGAATGATCAAGCAAAATGCTGGGCTGGAGGAAGCACAAGCTGGAATCAAGATTGCCAGGAGAATTATCAATAGCCTTAGATATGCAGATGATACCACCCTTATGGCAGAAAGCAAAGAAGAACTAAAAAGCCTCTTGATGAAAGTAAACGAGGAGAGTGAAAAAGCTGGCTTAAAATTCAACATTCAGAAAACAGATATCATGGCATCTGGTGCCATCCATTCATGGCAAATTGATGGGGAAACAATGAAAACAATGAGAGACTATTTTTTTAGGCTCCAAAATCACTGCAGATGGTGACTGTAGTCATGAAATTATAAGATGCTTGCTTCCTGGAAGAAAAGCTATGACCAACCCAGAGAGCGTATTAAAAAGCAGAGACATTACTTTGCCAACAAAGGTCCATCTGGTCAAAGCTATGGTTTTTCCAGTAGTCATGTATGGATGTGAGTTGGGTTATAAAGAAAGGTGAACACTGAAAAATTGATGCTTTTGCACTGTGGGGTTGAAGAAGACTCTTGCGAGTCCCTTGGACTGCAAGGAGATCCAACCAGTCCATTCCAAAGGAAATCAGTCGTGAATATTCATTGGAAGGACTGATGTTGAAGCTTAAACTCCAATACTTTGGCCACCTGATGCAAAGAACTGACACATTTGATAAGACCCTGATGCTGGGAAAGATTGAAGGCGGGAGAACGTGATGACAGAGGATGAGATGGTTGGATGGCATCACCAACTCATTGGACACAAGTTTGAGTAAACTCTGGGAGTTGGTGATGGACAGGGAGGCCTGGTGTGCTGTAGTCCATGGAGTCACAGAGTCAGACATGACTGAGTGGTTAAACTGAACTGAACTGAACTGAACTGATGCTGAAGCTGAAACTCCAATACTTTGACTACCTGATGCAAACAACTGACTCATTGGAAAAGATCCTGATGCTGGAAAAGAATGAAGGAAGGAGGAAAAGGGGATGACAGAGGATGAGATGGTTGGATCACACCACTGACCTAATGGACATGAGTTTGAGTAAGTTCTGGAAGTTGGTGATCGACAGGGAATTCTGGCATGCAGCTGCATCCATGGGGTTGCGAAGAGTCAGACATGACTGAGTGACTGAACTGAACTGAACTGAACTGAGCCTGAAAGTGTGCAGGCCCAGTTGTGTATGACTATAATGGTAGACACATGTAATTATAAATCTGTCCAAACCTATACAATGTACAACAGTAAGTGAATCCTAAGGAAAATTATGGACTTTGGATGCTAAGAATGTATCAATATAGGTTCATCAATTATAACAATTATACCACTCTGGAGGGGGATGTTGATCATGGAGGAGGCTATACATGTATAGGGACAGAGAGTATGGGCATATTTCTGTATGTTCAATTTTGCTATGAACCTAAAACTTTTTTTTAAAGAAAAGTCTTAAAAACAACAACAATAAAAACCTCTTTGTTCTAAAATGAAAAAAAAAAAAAAAAAAAAAAAAACAACGCCAACTGTTCTGTTGCTTCCAACACCACTTTAGGCTACTTGAATAGGAACTAAATGACAAGAATGCATAATAAACTCATTGATAGAGGTTATAAAAATACCAGGACTGCGTTATAAAGGACTCAAAAGTTCTACAAGTCTGGCTCCACAGGCATATGTCATAATTGTATTAAACCAGTTCCTGTTGGTTCTCTCCAAGAGAAGGTCATAGATATCACTCATCGACATGGACTGTAACTCATCCTGGACCAGATCCAGACTGCCTCTGGGGAGATTGGCAAATCAGGGTCCTATCACTCCAGATGCTGATTAACAACAGAAAGACAAACTACAAAATTCTATAGAAAAGACCACTTCATGAAATTCTCTATTTTCAGGTAAACTTTGGGAAAGAAAAATATAAAAAAATCCAAATGTTTAAATGAAGTGTGAAATAGATTATCCTCTCAAAAGTAGAATTCAGAGTCAAAGAACTTTGAACAAATAAAATCTTATCTGAACTGAATACTCAACCTACTCACAGTCTTAAAGTAAGCATTCTCTATAAGGTAAAGGGATAGAAATGCTTTAAGCATTAACTTAAAGCTTGCTATTTAGTCTAGGTTTGAAGTCATGTACATAATGATAGCTTTGGCACAAATGTGATCAGCTACATGCTACAGAATGCTCCAGTCAGAGACAGAGGAGGAATCCTGCCTATCCCTGGGAAATAGGAAGCCATAGCACGTAGAGTCCACTATATACCTACTAACATGTCAAAGGAAAAGGTGTTGATTGATGAAACAGAAATGCAAATGTAGACAGTAGAATGTAGTGAGAATTAAAATTTTTTTATGAATCATGCATGAGATACCTTTTGAGTTCCTTATAATAAGTAGTGCAATAGAGGAGGGTATAGAGAATATGATCATAGAAAATTATGTTCCTCATTTTCTAGCTCTCAGTTTCTTCATCTGTATAATAGGAAAAATTAGGATACCTATAATGGCACCCCACTCCAGTACTCTTGCCTGGAAAATCCCACAGATGGAGGAGCCTGGTAGGCTGCAGTCCATGGGGTCGCTGGGAGTCGGACACGACTGAGCAAGTTCACTTTGACTTTTCACTTTCATGCATTGGAGGAGGAAATGGCAACCCACTCCAGTATTCTTGTTTAGAGAATCCCAGAGGTGGGGGAGCCTGGTGGGCTGCCATCTATGGGGTCGCACAGAGTCAGACACGACTGAAGCGACTTAGCAGCAGTAGCAGCAGCATACTCTATAAGGTTGCTATTAGGCTTAAATAAAATAAGCTTGGAATAGAATAGGTGTTGAATCTGCATTAGTGACTCTTATGATGATGATGAATCAATAAAAACATAAGGTGATGATAAAAATGGTGATCTTTTTTTAAAAAAGAGAAAATTCCATTAGGTTTTATGAAATATTATTTACAAAAAATGTCTTCTCATTTTTTTTGTTAAAACAAAGGAAAAAAAAAAAAAAAGCTCTGTTTACACACTCTAATTTTTCCCTTGACATAGTTTTCAATTTAATGTTGGTAAGGTCCCACACCCATTGGGAAGTCAAAGTTTTGGAAAACTTAAAACCTAAAGAGAGTTACTCAAAAGTATATGAAAGGACTTGTTTGGTTGTCTAGTGGTTAAGAATCCACCTGCTAATGCAGGGCACACTGGTTCAATTCCTGATCCAGAGAGATTTCACAGGCTGTGGAACAATTAAACCTGTGTGCTAAAACTACTAAGGCTGTACTCTACAGCCCACGCACACAATTACTGAGTTTGGGAGCAGCAGCTACTGAAGGCCGCACACTCTGGAGCCCATGCTCTGCAATAACAGAAGCCACTGTAATGAGAAGTCCACACGCCAAAACTAGAGAGCAGCCCCTGCTTACTTCCTGCCGCAACTGAGGAAAGCCTGTGTGTGACAACAAAGACCTTGTGCAGACAGAAATAAAATAAATAAATACAATTTTGAAAAGCGTATGGAAAAGATCACTAATTTCTGTCATATGTTATCAAGTACAGGAACTTCAACTTTTAGCTTAAGAGTGATGTCACTCTCTTAGGCATAGTTTAACCTTAACTGAAATGCAGGTGGAAAATAACTGAAATGTCTTATGCTCTATGGTAAAAAGTTTAGCAAAGTCATTCTTTAAGAAACAAAAAGAAAAATCATTTATCATAAATGAGCACTGGAAACACTTACCAAAGTGAAGGCCTGTGTGTTATAGAAAGTAAGGAAATTCCAGCTCCTTTTGCAGCCTGAAATATCTTTCCTTCAACATCAATGCTGACAGCACTGGTGCATTCATCTAGCAATGCATATTTTGGTCTTAAACATAAGCACAAATAAATTAATAATTTTCATTTTGAATTATAAACCTTTATTTAGCAATATGAACTGCAATGTTAACAATTTTAAAGGAGAAAAGAGAATAATGACATGTTTAAGGTGACAAATGATAAAGCAAAAAAAAGCAGTCATTCCCCCTTCTTTGGAATAGAATTTCATATTCTTCTTAGATTTTAAATAGATTTTTTTAATACCTGCTCATAATACAATAAGCTTTATTGCAGATTGGTGAATCATGACTGTGAGGCAGAAGAAAGATGACAGGTCACTGAAAGAACCTTGCTGCAAAAGACAGTTCATTCTTGGTGACAAGGTTCTAATTACACTAAAAATACATTTTAGTAGCGAATTATCGATCATGTCACAATTCTGTTTGCAAACATTTATTAAGAGATAATTTTATCAATAATGTAAATACCTAATCACTATTGATAGAATTTTGTTGATCTAAGACTCTACAAAAGTAAGTATGGCTAATCTGACAAATTTAGAGCCGGCATTTAACCTGGTAACATTGCCACTATTTTCTTTGAGAAAAAAATCTATATATATTTTTCTGATTGCACTCAACACTTTTTTTTCACTAGCTCAGTTTTTTTCTCTGGAAATGACAATCTACTACTATCAGAGGCACCTGACATTTGCCACCATATACTTCTGTTTACTCTCTTCCTTTCATTTTCACCCTCTAGCTCTTTATAATTTTTTCCTTTCTCTGTTTTCTTTCTGTCAATGGAACAGAATAGAGCCCAGAAATAAACTCACATATCTATGGATAATCTTTGACAAAGGAGGCAAGAATACAGAATGGGGAAAATATAGTCTCTTCAGCAAGTGGTATTGGGAGAGTTGGACAGCAATATGTAAATTAATGAAATTGGAACACACCCTCATACCACATGCAAAAACAGACTCAAAATGGCTTAAAGAGTTAAATACAAGACAAGACACCATGAAACTTCTAGTAGAGAACACAGACAAAACATTCTCTGACATAAATCAATGTTTTCTTAAGTCAGTCTCCCAAAACAATAGAAATAAAAGCAAAAATAAACAAATGAGACCTAATCAAACTTGTAAGCTTTTGCACAGCAAAGGAAAACATAAACAAAATTAAAAGACAATCTATGGACTGGGAGAAAAGTCTTTTTAAATGATACAACTGACAAGGGTTTAATTTCTAAAACACACAAACAACTTCTATGATTCAATAACAACAACAAAAATTAACCCAACCAAAAAATGGGCAGAAGACATAAATAGATAATTCTCCAAAGAAGACATATCCATGGCCAACAGGTACATGGAAAGAGACTCATTATTTCTAATTATTAGAGAAATGCAAGTCAAAACTCCAATGAGGTACCAACTCACATCAGTCAGAACAGCTATCATGAAAAAATCTTCAAATAATAAATGCTGGAGAGGGTTTGAAGAAAAATGCAAACATCTTATTTATACTGTTGGTAGGAATGTAAGTTGGTACAGTGACTATGGAAAACAGTATTAAGATTACTCAAAAAGCTAAAATTAAAGTTTCTGTGTCTGTGTGTTAGTCACTCAGTCATTTTTGATTATTTGCGATTTCATGGACTGCAGTCTGCCAGGTTCTTCTGTCCATGGAATTCTCCAGGCAAGAATACTGGTATGGGTTGCCATTCCCTTCTCCAGGGGATATTCCTGACCCAGGGATCAAACTCAGGTCTCCCGTACTGCAGGCAGATTTTTTACGGTCTGAGCAACCAGGGAAGTGCATATGATCCAGCAATCCCATTCCTGGGCATATACCTAGATAAAGCTATAATTTGAAAAGATACATGCACTCCTATGATCAAAGCAGCACTATTTAAAATAGCCAACTTATATGCAGAGTATATCATGAGAAACGCTGGGCTGGAAGAAGCACAAGCTGGAATCAAGATTGCCGGGAGAAATATCAATAACCTCAGACATGCAGATGATACCACCCTTATGGCAGAAAGTGAAGAGGAACTAAAAAGCCTCTTGATGAAAGTGAAAGAGGAGAGTGAAAAAGCTGGCTTAAAGCTCAACATTCAGAAAACTAAGATCATGGCATCTTGTTCCATCACTTCATGACAGATAGATGAGGAAACAGTGGAAACAGTGTCAGACTTTAGTTTTTTGGGCTCCAAATCACTGCAGATGGTGATTGCAGCCATGAAATTAAAAGACACTTACTCCCTTGGAAGGAAAGTTATGAGCAACCTAGATACCATATTGAAAAGCAGAGACATTACTTTGCCAACAAAGGTCTGTCTAGTCAAGGCTATAGTTTTTCCAGTGGTCATGTATGGATGTGAGAGTTGGACTGTGAAGAAAACTGAGCACCGAAGAATTGATGCTTTTGAACTGTGGTGTTGGAGAAGACTCTTGAGAGTCCCTTGGACTGCAAGGAGATCCAACCAGTCCATCCTAAAGGAGATCAGTCCTGGGTGTTCATCAGAAGGACTGATGCTGAGGCTAAAACTCCAATACTTTGGCCACCTCATGCGAAGAGTTGACTCACTGGAAAAGACCCTGATGCTGGGAGGGATTGGGGCCAGGAGGAGAAGGGGATGACAGAGGATGAGATGGCTGGATGGCATCACCGCCTCAATAGACATGAGTTTGAGTGAACTCTGGGAGTTGGTGATAGACAGGGAGGCCTGGCATGCTGTGATTCATGGGGTCGTAAAGAGTTGGACATGACTGAGCGACTGAACTGAACTGAACTGAACTGAACTGAAGACATGGAAGCAACCTAAATGAATATGGACAGATGAATGCATAAAGAAGATTTGGTGTGTTCCACAAAATGAAATAGTACTTAGCCATAAAAAAATAATGAAATAATGCTATTTTCAGCAACATGGATGCAACCAGAGATTATCATACTAAGTAAAGACAGCCAGAGAAAGACAAATATCATATGCTATTATATTTTATATGAACATGAACCTATCTGTGAAATACAGACTCATGGACATAGAGAACTTGTTTATGGTTGCCAAGGGGGAGGGATGGGGGAGGAAGGCGTGAGAGGTTGGGGTAAGCAGATGTAAACTGTTATACATGGAAAGGGTAAACAGAAGATTTTCTACTGTATAGTAAGAGAACTATATTCAGTATCATATGACAAACCATAAAATGGAGATTCATTTTTTTAAATAGAATATATACATATACACACACACACATATATATATAACTGAATCATTTTGCTGTACAGGAGTAATTAATACAACACTGTAAATCAACTATGCTTCAGGAAAAAATACACTGTAAAAGAATAAAATAAAATGACAAAGAAAAGATAAAATTGAAACCAGTAGTAATTTCTCACTCAGCAAAAATATTTGGCACTTCAAACTCTTTTCCTAGTAATTTGATGGATTGTTTATTAATAGGATCCTGTTTAATATTGGGGGGTACCCTGTCAAGGATAATAGAGGGCTTCTCTGGTGGTCCAGTGGTTAATAGTCCACCTTGCAATGCAAGGGACACTGGTTTGATCCATGGTCCAGGAGGCTCCCACATGCCATGGAGCAGCAAGCCCATAAGCCACAACTGCTGAGCCTGCACTCCAGAAGCCCATGTGCCTAGAGCCTGTGCTCTGCAACAAGAGAAGCCATCACAATGAGAAGTCCATGCCCCGCAACAAAGGGTAGCTTCTGCTCACCACAACTAGGGAAAGCCCTCATGCAGTACCAATGACTTAGCATAGCCAAAAATAACTAAATGTAAGTATAAAGATACAGGAGACAAACCCAACTTTAACACTACACTTGATTTTAATATTAGCTCTCCACACAAAGAAATAAAGATCACTGCAGTTTCCCCTTGACAACAGAAGTGGTTTAACTGGTTAGCTTTTGGTTATTGTTCAGGTTAAAGTATCAAGAATTATTTGTCTCAGAGTTTATTTCTGTTTGTGGATGATTTTCTTAAGTAAAAATGAGAGAGGATAAAAGGAAGTATAAAACAGAGAGGCTTGGGGTAAAATTTTATTTTTTTGTATAACTCTATTTTTAGTAATGGTACTGTATTGTCTTATTTTTTAGAGTGCTTTGAGGTAAACAGAAGAGATGCCATTTTAGAATTAGAAAAAACGTATATTTCTTACACTCTGTTGTCATAGCAACTCCTAGCCTAGCAGATGTAAGATATTTTGTTTCCTTGGTAGAACTGGTTTTGTGGTGTGTGTGTGTGTGTGTGTGTGTGTGTGTGTGTGTGTGTACGCATGCGTACACGCATGCAAATATATTAAGCAGGGACTGTAAGCTGAAACTGATATAACTAAGTTAAACATTAGATAACACTGTTTCTCAGATTTTTCTTTTGGTGCATCATCAGAAGAGTGAGGCTTAAGAAGGATCTAATCTATTTCCTATAAGGTGGGACTTTTCTAACCATTTTTAAACATTAAAATTAAAATCCTCTCAAAAAGACTAAGATTTTGACACATAATTCTCCTTGCTAAAGTACTCCACTTTAGTTGTTAGCTCAAGTCTTTCTCATTATAATTCAAATCTTCTTAATAATTCTTTGAGAAAGAAGGGAGGCAATTTTTCATTATTATACTTTTCCTTCACTGGGTTTTTAAAATTTTTTTAAGTTGATTTATAATGTTACATTAATTACTCCTATACAGCAAGGTGATTAAGATATATATATATATACATGTATGTGTGTGTGTTTAGTTGCTTAGTCATATCTGACTCTTTGTGACCCCATGGACTGTAGCCCACAAGGGTCCTCTGTCCATGGGATTTCCCAGGCAAGAATACTGGAGTGGGTTGCCATTTCCTATATATATTCAGATATATATGTATACATGTATATATACATATATATCTGAATCACTTTGTTGTATATATATGTATATACATATATGTCTGAATCACTTTGTTGTACAGGAGTAATTAATATAATATTGTAAATCAACTATAATAAAATATAATACATATATTCTTTTTTATATTCTTCTCCATTATGGCTTATCATAGGATAGCGAACATAGTTCCTTTTGCTATACAGCAGGACCCTGTTGTTTATCCATTATACATATAAAAGCTCACATTTGCTAACCCCCACCTACTCAGTCCGTTCCCACAAATCCTCTCTCCTAGCAAGCACTAATCTGTTCTCTCTGTTAATGAATATGTTTCTGCTTCATAGATAGGTTTATTTGTGTCATATTTTAGATTCCACATATGAATGACCTCATATGGTATTTGCTTTCTCTTTCTGACTTACTTCATTTAGTATGATAACCTCTAGTTGCATCTGTGTTGCTGCAAATGGCATTCTTTCTTTTTTTTTTTTTTTAAGCTAAGAAGTATTCCATTATATAGATGTACCACATGTTTATCTTTCATCTGTAGATGGACATTTAGGTGGTTTCCATGTCTGGGCTATTGTGAATAGTGCTGCTATGAATACTGGGGTGCATGTATCTTTATGAATTATAGTTTTGTACAGATATATGCCCAGGAGTGGGATTGCTGGGTCATATGGTAATTTTAGTTTTAGTTTTCTAAGGAACCTGCACACTGGTTTCCACAGTAGCTTTACCAACTTACATTTCCACAAACAGTGAGGTCCTTCACTAGCTTTAGTATTTTTTATTCAGTATCATTTTATACCAAAAATATTTTAGATACATGAGTATCAAGTATTTAAGTGATAGGCACTTAAAAATCTCTTTAGGTTAGCATCTTTTATTAATGCCACTTGCTTTTTATCTTATTAACACACTGACATAATGAGAAATTTACAGCACATATCACGTTCCATCATTTTACATTTCAGGCTTCAGTTGTAGTTCAGTTGGTAAAGAAACTGCCTGCAATGCAGGAGCCCTGGGTTTGATTCTTGGGTTGGGAAGATTTAACTGGAGAAGCAAATGGCAACCCACTCCAGTATTCTTGCCTGGAGAATCCCATGGACAGAGGAGCCTGGCAGGTTACAGTCCATGGGATTGCAAGAGTCAGACATGACTGAGCAAGAAAACCACCAGCATGTCACATTTCACCAACTATATGGGGGATCATATTACTGAATATTTATGGACAAGGCACAGACAGATTCAAGGTAATAGTGGTTAACAGATAGTCATAAATTTCATACTACAAAGTTTACTCTCGAATCTCACTACATTATCTCAAAAAAGTCATTGTAAAATATACTTCACTAAAAATTCAGAGTTTGCATATTTTAGTTTATATTTTTTAGTTTGCCTTATCCTTGAACTAACCATGTATGTTATTAAAATACCATGTTATTACACAACATTTTTCTCATGTATAAACTCCAGCTATAACACAAAATAATACATATTGTATGATTTAATTTTGGGGCTTCTCTGGTGGCTCAGACAGTAAAGAATCTGCCCACAATGTGGGAGACCTGGGTTTGATCCCTGGGTCGGGAAGATCCCCTGAAGGATGGAATGGCAACCCACTCCAGTATTCTTGCCTGGAGAATTCCATGGAGAGAGGAGCCTAGTGAGCTCCAGTCCATGGGGTTGCAAAGAGTTGGACATAATTGAGCGACAAACACACACACAACATGATTAATTTATATGAAGTTGTAGAACAGGAGAACTAATTTATGCATTAGAAATGGAAACAGAAATTGTCTATGGAAAGATTTGACTGGAAAGGGGCATGAGGGACTTTCTAAGTGATAGAATCATTCTTTATCTTAATTGGGATATTGATTATATATTGTATATACATTTATCAGAATTCATTGAATTGAATACTGAAATACATTTATGTATTTGGTACATAAATGTTATAATAATAATAAACAAACCTTGGCTAGCTATTACATAGTAATACACATAATAGGATACAAAATAAAAAGAGGGATACAAGGAGTTCCCTTGTGGTCCAGTTGTTAGGACTCAGTGCTTTCACTGCTGGGGCCTGATTTCAATCCCTGGTCAGGGAACTAAGATTCCACAAGCCATGTGGTATGCCCCCCCCCCAAAAAAAGAGGAATATAAACTGTAAATACTTTATGAAAATAGTTACATATTAAAAAGTTAAAAATAACAACCAACTTTTGTATACTAAAATAGAGAAAATACTATACTAAAATTTTATGTGCTACAAGTAGTAAAACAGAATTTTTTCTTCTTTTTACTCATCTAAAATTTCCACTTCTATAATATAAACACATAATTATATTTAATAAAGTCATTTAAACTATACATTATTTTTTCAGTGATAAATATTACACGTTATATTCTTACCAGAAAGGCTGAACCTAAATATAATCAAGTTTTTAGCTCTAATTTCCAGTTTATAAGAAAAATAGTAGATTGAGGAAAGAGGTAAAGGGATCTCAAGAGGAAGCAATCAGATCAATCTTGAAAGGACAACATTCTTAAAGGACAACTGACCTAGCTTCTTCAACAAGTCAATAGCATAAAAGATGGGAGGGGCACAGAGGCAGGGAGAAGAAGCAACTCTTTAAATTAAAAATAATTAAGAGATATATAACAACAAAATTCAATACATAAAATTTGTTTGGATCTTGGTTTGAACAAACCAAGTATAAAAAGATATTTTTGAGACCATCAGGGAAACTGGATATGAACCAGGTATGAAATAATTTTAAATGATTATTGTCAATTGTATTAATGATGATTATGGTATATAATGTAAGAAAAATATCCTAATATTTCAGAGATTAATGTCAAAATATTTCATGAAAAATTCCATGACTTTGGATTTGCTTCACAATGCTTTATATAAAAAAATAAATAAATCAAGTGCTGTAAAATATTAGACTTGTTGAATCAGTGTGATGGGAATATAGGGTTCATCTTACAATATTCTCTTTTTTGATGAACTTTTAATGGATTTTCCATAATAAAAGATTTCTAAAAAATTGATAGTCAACTTGTTGCTAAGTGTTTAATGAAGCTTACTTGATTTTTTTTTTTGCATTTTTCTATCAGCTTTTAAAGGTTCCCTACAGAAGTTTTATTGCTTCCACTGCAACTTCATCAAGAGTATTGCATGTGCCCCAGCTTATGGTCCACTCAGCCATCCATGTACATAACTTTAATGCCCAAGATGTAAGTACTGAAAGTAACAACTTAGGTTCTCATTGCCAGAGGCCTAACATTAAAATGGGAATTTATTTTTCACAGAAAATAGGATTAAAAAAAAGGAACAAATCATAATAGCTTCAATATTTATTTCTAGTGTCTTGTGCTTGATACTCTGAACCAAAAGGCTATTAAGCTGGTTAGAAACAGAAAAGTTTTATCAAGATAAATTATTTCCTGCATCTCTTTATTTCTGAGTCCATTAAGACTTAGGCTGGTTGGTTCCTTTTACCATTAGATATGCCTCCTCTCAAGGAGAACACTACTAACTTTATAGGCCACTGACTGACTAGAAATTTAATTTAGTTTTAATTTAATAATGTAACTGAGAAGTATTACTGAATATCTGGGCTTCCCTGGTGGCTCAAATGGTAAAGAATCTGCCTGCAATGCGGAAGATCTGGGTCCGATCCCTGGGTTGGGAAGATCCCCTGGAGAAGGGAACAGTTACCTACCTCAGTATTATGGGCTGGAGAATTCCACGGACCGAGGAGCCTGGAAGGCTACACTCTATGGGGTTGCAAAGAGTTAGACACAACTGAGCGACTTTGACTTTCACTGAATGTCTACCTACTGTGTTCACAATAGCATAATAGTGGTTATCTAGTCTTCACATTTTAAAATTAGTAATTATCCCACTTTCAAACTTAGGACACAAAAATTAAATTTTGTCATCTAACATTACTCAACATAAAATAAATAGAACAAACACTTGGAGATTTCTGTCACATTAAAAAACAACCTAAGAAATTTAAATACTATAAATTCTAAGCACTAGCTTTTCAGAAATATATTTTCAAACTGAATGAGGACAAGGGATCCTATCCGAACATTTTTTATTACAACAATAGAATAGTATCAATAGTAACTTGAATATAATACACTTACCTATGATAAAACATGCGAGCCATGCCCATTCTTTGCTTTTCCCCTCCTGATAAGACATCTTTCCAGTCCATAATAGCATCCCATCCTTTAAAATATATAAAAATACATATTGTATAAAGCATCTTTTAATCAAAGAGAGCATCTTTTACAGTTTTTACCTAGACAAGTGATTCCTAGCAAGTTTAAGCTATTACACAAAGAACCTGATATTTCCAAAACATATGCCTGGATAGACCAGAGTGCCTTACGTTTAAACACTTGGTCTTAGAGTTGATATTTTTTAATGGTAATAATTACTTATATTGACAGAACATATTCTAAGAATTCTAAATACTGATACTTTGAAAAGGTGTTTATTTTTTAATGTCTCCAAAGAGTTGGTATACTTAGACTTATTTTGCAGGGGGGTAGGAGAAAAGACCACCAAATTTGCACAGGCCTATTACAAAGTCTGGGCTTCCCAGGTGACTCAGTGGGTAAAGAATCTGCCTGCAGTGCAAGAGACAAAGGTTTGATCCCTGGGTCTGGAGGGGATGGCAACCTATTCCAGTGTTCTTGCCTGAGAATCCCATGGACAGAAGAGCTTAGCAGGATACAGTCCACAGGGTCGCAAAGAGTAGGATATAACTGAAGTGACTGAGCACACACGCACATTACAAAGTCTACAAAAGATATGAAAGGAGCTTATTTAAATGGCTTCCATCTGCCTGGCACTTTATATGAGTTGTATTTTTCACAATTTTCATTGTATATTTCACAACCTTATGAGGTGTCTATTATTAGTGTTATTTTATAAGTAGATAAGCTGAAATTCATGAAGACATTGATATATCAAAATTTATACAGCTATGTATTAGAGCTAGGATTTATATGTAGGTGTATCTTCATGTTTTACAATTTACCTATTCCATCTCTCACAACATTGTAAATACTTTCTGTTGGTTATTTATTCAAAAGCAAGTCTTCTATTTTCTAAAAAATAGGTTAGATTTTAAAAAAAGTTAGATCAATACATACTAGTATAGGGAAAAGCAAGATGGCAGAGAAGTAGGAGGACTAGGAGTTCATCTCTCCCCACAGATGCATCAAGAATACATCTAGATATGGAACAGGGCTCACAGAGCACTGGCTGAACTAGGAGAAGACCTTAGACACTGGAAAGGACAAGAAAGATCCATGCGGAACCATGTAAGACAAAAGAAAGAAGGGAAAAAGAAGAGGACAGGAAGTGGAATAGTATCTGCTTCTAGGTGGGGGATCTGAAGAAGCTCAGAAGTTCCTGCATCCAGGGAAACCCCCTTGTAGAGGGGCAGATTGGATGGGACAGAAGGAAATCATCTGGGCCTGTTGGAGGGGAATGAAACAGCTGGTCTATGGCAGGCAGGACAAAGTGAGACCTACATAGATGATCTGTGCCACAGCCCTGTGCCTCCAAGCCTGAGACTTGTGTCTGTCAGTGTGCATGGGCACTGGGTGCTGGAATATAGGCAATGACAGAAAAGCTGAGGAGAGGACTGCTGCTGGATGCAAGTAGACAGGACAGACTGAAGGGATGGGAATGAGAAAATCCACAACTGGAAATACTTGTGGAGGAAACCTGGACTACCATAGAAGCAAGGAGCCATTATTGAGTGACATGTAGTGGGTGGAGCTGTCTTTGCAGCCTCTCTCCCTACACTGTCAGCCCCTACTTACACCTCGCCAGGTGGTAAAAATGGTTTCCGCCAGGGTGAGCTGTCTCATGCCTGCCACTAGGCACTAGAAAAGGCTCCTGCTGGGGCTAATCCTTTTGTACCTGTGGCCAAACACTAGGAAAAGCCCCTCCCAGGGCTGGCCCCAGCTCACCTGCTGCTAGGAACTAGGAAAGGCCCCCGACAGGGCTGGCTCTGATTGCTTGGAAAGATCACCCAGGGCTAACCTCATGTGCCTGCCACCAGGTGATAGGAAATGCTCCCACCAGGGCATGATCTCCCACATCATGGCCATCAGTTTCCCCGTGAACCTGTGACTGGGCCAGATCTCTTACAACTTCCAACCCCTTTGTGCACCTGTTGCCTCCCATGACGCTGGCAGCTGTGCCACCTCCGGGCCCTGTCCTCACTGGGGCAGACCAAAGTGCTCCAGGGCAGCCTTGGGAGTAGATCCCTGTGTGCGACTTACATTCAGAGGTGGAGCTAAAACCACTGCTAAGTCCCAGGAGCCACTGAATTTAAGAAGAAAAGCTGAAATTTTTCCTTGCAGATGCACAAATTGAAACCCTCACAAACAGCTTGGTAAAAACTCAGCACCTACAAAACATCTGAACAGATAAGTGCTCCCACAGCCAAGACAGACCTAGTTTTAGTAGGTGTAGCACTAGGGGTAAAGAACCCACCTGCCAATACAGGAGATATAAAAGATATGGGTTCAATCCCTGGGTTGAGAAGATCCCCTGGAAGCAGGGCAATCCACTCCAGTAGTGTTGTCTGCAGAATCCCATGGACAAAGCAGCCTAGCAGGCTATAGTCCATAGGGTTGCAAGACTCAGGCACAACTGAAGTGACTTAACATGCATGTACACTTGGTGGCTTGTGCCAGGCTAAAGTCTGAGCTACCCCTATAACACCTGGTAGCTTCCTAGATGGTGCATTGGTAAAGAAACTACCTACCAGTGCAGGAAATGCAAGAGACGAGGGTTCAGTCCCTTGCTCAGGAAGATCCCTGGAGTGGGAAATAGCAACCTACTCCCATATTCTTGCATAAAAATTCCATGGACAGCAGAACCTGGTGGGCTACAGTCCATGGGGTCACAAAGAGACAGACATGACTGAGCAACTGAGCATGACTCAGCACCTAATACCCACAACTGGTCCAGATCCATGATTACTGCAATCCTGGGGCTGGACTTCAGTGGATCTACTCTGATGACCTGGTGAAAGAAATCTCTAGGAGACACCAGAGTCAAATGCTAGCATGGCAATGCTAATATCAGTGTAGTCTGAGGGTCTGCACAATGGGTGAAAGATCATACAACAGAGTACACCACAGGAGAGTAGCTCCAAAGAAGGGATACTCAGTAGCTTCCCTCCCAGCAGCAGTGCTCCTACCGTGCCTACTTTGCACCACAGATCAGAGACACAGCTAAGAAGCAAATCTGGGGGCTTCTACTAAAACAACTTGGAAGCCGACTCCACCCATGACAGGGCAGTGACAACCAAAGAGCAAAGGGGAGCCCTCACTCAATATCCAAGGCAGGCTCTGGTCACCACAACAATAGTCTAACCCTCATTAAGAGGATAACAGCACAAGTCTCTGGATCAACCTCACCTACCAGGGGACAGATAACAGAAGCAAGAGGAACTGCAACCCTGCAGCCTGGAAAGCAGATCACAAACACAAAACTTTGAGGAAGAAAAAAAAGGTAACAAAGAGATATGTTGCAGATGAAGGAGCAATGTTAAAACCTACAAGAACAATTAAATAAAGAGGAGATAAGCAATCTATCTGAAAGAGAATTCAGAGTATGATAGTAAAGATGATCCAAGATCTTAGAAACAGACTGGAGGCATGGATTGAAAAGATATAATAAAAGTTTAGCAAAGACCTAGAAGAACTAAAACACATATAAAAAGAAATGAACAAGACAGGAACTGAAAATGAAAAACACATTAGAAGAAATCAATAACAGAATAACTGAGGCAGAAGAATGCATAAGTAACCTGGAAGACAGAGTGGTATAAATCTCTGCTGTAGAACAGAATAATAATAATAATAAAATGAAAAGAAATGTGAATAAACTCAGAGACACCTGGAACAACATTAAATGCATGAACATTTGAATTATAGAGGTCCCAGAAGAAGAACAAAAAGGGTCTGAGAAAATATTTCCAGAAATCACAGTAAAAAACTTTTCTAACATGGGAAATGAGATAGTCACCCAAGCCTAGAAAGCAGAGAGAGTTGCATAAAGGATAAACCCAAGGAGGAACACACTGAGACACATATTATTAAACTAACAAAAATTAAGTACAAACAATATTGAAAGCAACAAGGGGAAAGCAACAAATAACATACAAGGAAACCCCAAAAAGTTATCAGCTGATTTTTCAGCAGAAACTCTGCAGGTCAGAGGGAGTGGGAGGATATATTTAACATGATGAAAAGGAAAAGCCTATAACCAAAAATACTCTAACCAGCGAGGCTCTCATTCTGATTTGACAGAGCATCAAAAGTTTTACAGATAAACAAAAGCTAAGAGCATTCAGCACCTCCAAACCAGCTTTACAACTGCTAAAGGAACTTCTATAGGCAAAAAAACACTAGAAAGGAGAACAAAAAAGGAAGGGAAAGAGGAAAAAGACATACAAAGAAAACCACACCCCAAACAATTAAGAAAATGGCAATAGGAACATATCTATTGATAATTATCTGAAATGTAAATGGAATAATGTTCCAACCAGAAGAAATAGACTGGCTGAATGGATAAAACAAGACCTATATATAGGCTGTCTACAAGAGACCCACTTCAGACCTAGGGATACACACAGACTGAAATTGAGGAGATGGAAAAAGATAATCCATAAAAATGGAAAGCAAAGAAAAGCTGGAGTAGCAATACTCACATCAGACAAAATAGACTTTAAAATAAAGACTGTTAACAAGATAAGGAAAGATGCTACCTAATAATCAAGGGATCAATCCAAGAAGAAGATAAAGCAATTGTAAATATTTATGCACTCAACCTAGGAGAAAAAATTAACAAGAAAACACAAGTCTTAAATGAAACATTAGACCAGATAGACTTAATTGATATATACAGGACATTCCATCAGAAAACAGGAGAATATATTTTCTTTTCAAGAGCACATGAAACATTCTCCAGGATAGATTACATCTTGGGTCACAAATCAAGCTTCAGTAAAGTTAAGAAAACTGATATTGTATCAGGTATCTTTTCTGAAACAATGCTATGAGATTAGAAAGCAAATAAGGGGGGAAAAAAAACTATTAAAAACACAAACGTGGAGGCTAAACAATGTGCTACTAAACAACCTATGGATAACTGGAGAAATCAAAAAGGAAATAAAAAATATCTAGAAACAATTGAAAACTAAAACAGGTGACCCAAAGCCTATGGAAAGCAGCACAGTTCTAAGAGGGAAGTTTATAACAATACAATCCATCTCAAGAAAAATATCAAATAAACAACACAACCTTGTACCAAATGCAACTAGAGAAATAAGAAAAAACAAAACCAAAAGTTAGAAGAAGGAAAGAAATAATAAAAAACAGAGCAAAAATAAATGAAATATTATAAAACAGAGAATAGTAAAAGCCAATGAAACTAAAAATTGGTTCTTTGAGAAGATAAGCAAAATTGATAAAACCATTAGCCAGACTCCTTAAGAAAAAAAAAGGGAGAGGACTCAAATCAATAAAATTAGAAATGGAAAAGGAGACATTATAGCTGACACCACAGAAACACAAAAGATCATAAGAGACTACTACAAGCAATTACTAGGTTAACCAAAATGTTTGGGTTTTTCTGTAACATCTTCTGAAAAAATTTGTGTGAACTTTTTGACCAACTCAGTATATGCCAATAAAATGGACAACCTGGAAGAAATGGACAAATTCTTAGAAAGGTATAACTTTCTAAGACTTAACTAGGAAGAAATAGAAAATATGAACAGGGATTTCCCTGGTGGTCCAGTGGTTAAAAATCTGTCTCCCAGAGCACAGGATACAGGATTGATCCTTGGAGAACTATGATCCCACAAGCCAGAGAGGAACTAAACCCACATGCTACAACTAGAGAGAAGCCCATGTGCCACAGTAAAGAACCTACATGCCACAGATAAAACTCAATGCAGCCTTATAAGTAAATAAATATATTAAAAAAAATTTAACTGAACAAAATTATGAACAGGCCAGTCATGAATAATGAAATTGAAATAAAACTGTGATTAAAATCTTCCAAGAAACAAAAGTACAGGACTAGATGGCGTCACAGGTGAATTCTATTTTAGAGACCAGCTAACATGTCCTTCTCAAATTCTTCCAAAAATTGCAGAGGGAGGGACACTCCCAAGCTAATTTTATAAGGCCACTATCACCCTGATACCAAAACCAGACAAAATTAATACTCAGGAATCTCTTTCATTCCAATGCACTAACAGAAGATCAGAAAGAGAAATTAAGAAAACAATTCCATTTATGATTTCATCATGAAGATGAAACTATCTAGGGATAAAACTATCGAAGAAGGAAAAATACCTTGATTCAGAAAACTATAGGATACTGATGAAAGAAAACAAAGATGATACGAATGGATGGAGAGATATACCATGTTCTTGGATTTGAAGAATCAATACTGTAAAAATAATTGTACTACCCAAAGCAATCCACAGATTCAATGGAATCCCCATCAAATTACCAATGACATTATTCCACAGAATCAGATTAAAATATTTTTTAATTTGTATGGAAACACAAAATACCCCAAATAGCCAAAGCAATCTTGAAAAATAAAAACAGAGCTGGAGGAATCAGGCTCTCTGACTTCAGACTATACTCCAAAGCTACAGTAATCAAGACAGTATGGTACTGGGGCAAAAAAAGACATATGGATCAATGGAACAAGATAGAAAGCCCAAAGATAAATCTAGACACCTCTGTTCACCTACTTTATGACAAAGGAGGCAAGAATATACAAGAGAAAAAAGACAGTCTCTTCAATAAGTGGTGCTGGGGAAACTGGGCAGCTATCTGTAAAAGAATAAAATTAGAACACTTCCTAATACCATACAGAAAAACAAACTCAAAATAGATTAAAGACCTAGATGTAAGGCTGGGCACTTACAACTCTTAGAGAAAATCATAAGCAGAACACCCTCTAACATAAGTTATAGAAAGATCTTTTTGGATCCATCTCCCAGAATAGTGAAACTAAAAACAAAAATAAGCAAAATGAGATCTAATTAAACTTATAACCTTTTGCATAGTAAATGAAACAATAAATAAAACAAAAAGACAACCTTCAGAATAGGAGAAAATATTTGCAAACAAAACAACCAACAAGGGATTCATCTCCAAAATATACAAACAGCTTATATAGCTCAATAATAAAAGAAACAATCCAATGAAAAAATGGGTGGAAGACCTAATAGACTTTTTTTCAAAGAAGACATACAGATGGCCAAAAAGCACATAAAAAAGATGCTCAATATCACTAATTATTAGAGAAATGAAAATTAAAATTACTTGTCAGAAAAACCATCATGAAAACATTTATAAACAATAAATGCTGGAGAGGGTGTGAAGAAAAGAGAAACCCTCCTACACTGTTGGTGGGCAAGTAAATTGGTACAACTACTATGGAGAACAATATGGAAGTTTTTCAAAAAATTAAAAATAGAACTACCATATGACCAAGAAATCTCACTCCAGTCATCTATGTGGAGAAAACCAAAATTCAAATAGATACACACACCCCAGTATTTATTGCAGCACTATTTACAATAGCCAAGACATGGAAGGAACCTAAATGTCCATCAACAGAGGAATGGATAAAGACCTGGTACATACTTACAATGGGATATTAGTCATAAAAAGGAACAAAGCAGTGCCATTTGCAAAGATGTGAAGAGACCTAGAGACTGTCATATAGAATGAAGTAAGTTGGAAAGAGAAAAATACATATCATGTAATATCACTTGTATGTGGAATCTAGAAAAATGGTACAGAAGAACTTATTTGCAAAGCAGAAATTGGGACACAGATGTAGAGAACAACCTTATGGATATCAGTGGGGGAAAGGAGGATGAATTGGGAGATTGGGGTTGGGATTGACATATGCACATTATTATGTATAAAATGAGAACCTACTGTGTTGCACAGGGAAGTCAATGTTCTGTGATGATCTGTATGGGAAGGAAATCTAAAAAAGCGGGGGATATATGTATACATAAGGCAATGGCACCCCACTCCAGTACTCTTGCTTGGAAAATCCCATGGATGGAGGAGCCTGTTAGGCTGCAGTCCATGGGGTCACTAAGAGTCGGACAGGACTGAGCGACTTCACTTTCACTTTTCACTTTCATGCATTGGAGAAGGAAATGGCAGCCCACTCCAGTGTTCTTGCCTGAAGGATCCCAGGGACGGGGGAGCCTGGTGGGCTGCCGTCTATGGGGTCACACAGAGTCGGACACGACTTAAGTGACTTAGCATAGCATAGCATAGATGATTCACTTTGTAGAAACACAATATTGTAAAGCAACTATGCCTGCATGCATGCTAAGTTACTTCAGTTGTATCCAACTCTTTGCAACCCTATGGACTGTAGCCCACCAGGCTCCTCTGCCCAGGGGATTCTCTAGGCAAGAATACTGGAGTGGATTGCCATGCCCTCCTCCAGGGGATCTTCCCAACCCAGGGAGCGAACCCGTGTCTCTTATGTCTCCTGAATTGGCAGGAATGTTCTTTACAATTCACACGACTTGGGATGTCCAAAACAACTATACTTCAATAAAAGTTTTTTAAAAAAAATACATACTGATATAAAAATGTACCTAGAATATTTTTTATATGAAAAACCAAATTGCAAAATTGTGTTTGTATACAGATCACCCTTAAACAACATAAATTTGAACTGAGAAATACTTACACACCTGTTTTTTTCAATAGTAAATACTGTGATACTATATAGTTTGTGGTTGGTTTAACCCACAACAGCAGAACAGCAGATATGAAAGAACCATGGATATGAGGGCCTTCTGTAAGTTATATGCAGATTTTCAATTGCTTGCTAAAACCTTTGAGTTCCGTGGAACAAAAGGACATGGTTTATTTAAATACATAAAATTAAAGCTGCCTTTGACCCGAATATTTTTCTCTTTTGCCTTCTCAGTTAGTAAGGGGAAATTTTTTTAAGTCCAGAACATTTCTCCACTGTGTAGCAATCTGAATCTATTTTTCAAAACATCATTTATGTTTCACAAATATTATAAAATTAAGTTACAGAGAAAAATTTTTTGCAACAGTTTTTATTAGAAGTAAGAACACATAAGGTATATAAATTATAATTGTACTCAGTTGTCAGTTGTGTCTGATTCTTTGTGACCCCCTGGACTGTAGCCCACCAGGCTCCTCGGTCCATGGAATTTTCCAGGCAAGAGCACTGTAGTGGGTTGCCATTTTCTACTCCAGGGGATCTTCCCAACCCAGGGATCAAACTTGTGTCTCTTATGTCTCCAGGATTGGTAGGTGGATTCTTTACCACTAGCGCCACCTGGGAAGCCCTATAAATTATAATTGCATCATCTCTGGGAATGGAATTATGAGGCTTTTACTTTCTAAGATGTACATTTTTACAATATTTGAAAAATTAAAATTACTATCTTTATATTATTTTTATGGCCTGTCTTAATTGTGTAATAAGAAAAAAAAGTCACTTAGAAACAAAATCATTGGGTCTCTTAGGAAGGCAGCCATATCAGATATTTTTCTGAAGTGAGAATATCATAAAACAGAGTGGACTAAGCAAATCCTGATTTTCAAAGAGGAAAATGACTATCAAAACTCTCACACACATACTCACAAACACAAATATACACATGCACAAACATACACATGCAAACTTAGGACATTACCAAATCCCAAGTAGTCTAGGTTTAATTTTCCCATTTGGAAAAAACCCAGGCCCTCTGCTTTCTTTATTATTTCTCAACTGAATTTTCATCTTTACTAAAATTTCTAAATAAACTCGGTCAAAGGGAAAGGAAATGAGAACTAGAGTTTCATTGTTTCTTGTGCACTGGATTGAAAAGACTTTCCCTATTTCCCAATGATACTCCCCAAAAGGGACCAGTGTTCATTCCTGGGCAAACTTCCAGGAATTTTCCATCTATTTAAAAACATAATTTTATATTAGGGAAAAACTCTAAATGCCATGTGATTCAAAGTTCTTGCTTCTAGTGAAAACTGTTGAAATAAAATTTCCTCTATGACTTTTATAGCATTTATGAAACATAAGTGAGGATTTGAAAAAATAGGTTTAGATTGCTACACAGTGGAGAAATATTCTGGGCTTAAAAAAATAGCTCCCCCCTTGAAATAAGAACGCACAAAGACGAAAGTATTTGGGTCAAAGCATCCTTAAATTTTATGTATTTAAATAAATTATGTTCATTGTTTCACTAAACCCAAAAGCTTTAACAGGCAATCTTTCTTGAACACAGAACATACAAATCAAAACTCTGAGTCACGATACTTCTTCTGATGCTGAAACAGTGATACTAAGTCAGCTAAGAAGTGAAGTTTTCTTGCTTCCTGAAGATGTACAAACTGTTTTAGCTCACATCTATTTGTTAACAATTCTACATCTTTCTATTTTGTAATTTGTTTGATGGAATAAAACATAGTTTTAAAATCTATCTTATACTAAAGTGAAGAATTTCTCTAAGCAAATTTCTTTAAGTGTTGGAACTAGTGTTGCTTCAAATCATTAATAGT